>NC_056746.1:1054470050-1054542550 GCF_019279795.1 Protopterus annectens | reverse complement strand
AAGTCAGTATATGTATTTTGTGTGTCTTGAGGCTTTTGAGTTTCAGGCTATTGACTTTTCAGGCTTTTGTTTTCAGGCTTTTGTAGTTTCAGTCATATGAAGGGGAACCATCTGGTATGTGATACTATTCCACGCAATATTTATAGATAGGTGTTTATATGTTCTTCCTCTGAAATAGCTAATTTAATTGTTTTTCAATATTGAGTTAAAAAATTAAGCAGAATATTGCTTCAACATAGATTCTTTTTTCTTGCAGCAGTTGGTGGCTTCCCTGTCCATGGATTTGGGGAATATAAATTGTTTTACTCAAGTAGGAAAAAATGAAACAGGAAGTGGTTCTGCATGGGGACCATTTCAAATGGAACAGAACTGGTATTGACCACTGAATCAACATTCAAGGATTTAACTATGGTTTCACATAAGTTCTTGTCCTCATTGTAGAATTCTGAGTACTTATTAGCATATTCCAAAACTGAAATGATTCCAAGGGGGTTATGAATTACCACTGAATTAACAATTGGCTCTCCTGATGGGTTGCTATTACAGCAGTGGAAACAGATTCAAGCACCAACCTCAGGTTTGCTTGTTACTGTTTTAAAAAAAATGTTATGAGAGACAGTTGGCTATATTAAATGTAGAAATAGAAATTAAAAGAGAAATTGCCAAGACATTTTCCTCCATTTTAAAATATGCTGCTTTATTGCAACAAATATTCACAGGAGGTAGCTAGACTGAATGATGAATATATAGCTAAAAAAATAAAAAATACAAATGTGATTTAGGGGATTATAATTTGAACAGTAGTTTTACTTGGAAGAGTGAAAAAAATCTGCACATTTCCAGGAAGGCTATTTATATAATATGCATATCCTATGGGGAAAACAAAAAAGTCAAAAGACTTAAAGTATATTAAACATTTAAATACTTTTTTTTCTCTGGATCTACAGATTTTTTCCTCCTGTGTAGATACTGATTTTGATTCAGTTGGTGAGTCTGGAGGTGAACTTGGGTGGGTGAAAAGAACATTGCACTTACACAAACAGTTGAGACTCTTCTTCCTATCCCTTTGAGAACAGCAAATATATGAGGGGTGGTATGACACACACTTGAGACTGTACAGATAGATGCAGTGTTTCAGGACATTGTAAATATCTAAACATTGAACAGTGTAAGAATGTGACTGATTTACCGATTACCATTTTCCTTACCAGCTTAGTGATGTTGAATACAGTGTACTAACCTTTAGTTCCTCTTATTATTTGCCTATTTGCAAGTGGCAGGGAAATAACAGCAGGGCACTAACTGGGGTTGGTTCCTTTAAAATGCACTAATTCACCTTTTCAGCAGGGCTATTTGTCAGTAGTGAAGACGTTTGACAAAAAACATTATTAAAGAATTATTTGTTGAACATTCTGGAATATTTAGGAATTCTTGAAATAATATCACTGAAGAAGAACATACTGGACTTAAAAATTTACAACAAAATAAAATATTAGCTTCCATGGCTGATAAAGGTTGGGGGGGGGGGCTGTCACTTGGAAAGGGAAAGACTATTCTGTAGAAGCACACCAACAGTTAAATGATTCCAGATTTTACTTTAAGTTGGACTATGATCCAATAGAGTTTTTAAACAACAAGGGGATTAATTGTCAGAGTTTTTACTTGACCCTTGTCCTCGCCTTGATATTGTAGTTTCATTTACATTTGTGGAAGAACTGTGAACTGTTGCCATATTTGAGCTTCACGCAGAAATTTTGTATAGTATTTTTTTCCACAAACAGAGTTGCTGGTAAATTTCAAGATTCTGGTGCCTTAGTTTGTGTTAGGACTGCAGTTGTAGTGAAGTGAATTGTCATCTAGAATTTGTGCTTCATTACTTTTACAGATGTTTGTATGACAGTTTTGTTGCTACTCTCTTATATTCTGCTTATTATCAATCTGATTAAATTTGCATTTCTAGTGCCTTTCTGTTTATTTCGCTACTGTTTCCCTAATGGCTGCCCTAGCCACCATTGAGACACAAAGACAAAGTTTCTGAAATTCTGTCCATATGATGACAGTTCCAATATTGTCTTTATTTCATTATTCCCCTCTCTAGTAAGTCTGTAGTAATTTACAACAGTGTTTTTTTCCACAAACAGTGTTACTGGTCCATTTCTGTATACGCTTGTGCTTTGGTTTGCGCTGAGATTGCAGTAGTGGCAGTACTGTGAGCTATGCTCCAGGATCTGGTGCTTTAAAAATGTTTCAGATGATTTTATTACTGCTTTTCTGCCACAATCTGATATCTGCTTACCATTTACATATATTAAGTTGCATTCCAGTACAAACAGCACCTTTTAGACATGCTTATGGAGACAGAAGTGCAGTATAATGTATAGATGATATAAAAATCTAGTAGAAATATACAATCTACCAACAACTGCAAATGATTCTACAAGACAAAGGTCTCAGAACAAACTGAAACAAATACAAAGCGATAACTGTTGTGAAAGCATAGAGACAAAGCAGAAAAAGGCAAAAAAGTATCACCACATAGGTCAGTATTAGTTCAACTTCAAAATATTTAAGCTGACTTTAAATAAAAGATTATTTCTTCCCATTTGATGAAAAACCTCAGGTATTTCCACACTTCTCAGAGTCTTGAATAGAACACCATGAGAGGTGTAGATCTGTGCTAAATATGCAAGACTTGCTGAAGAGGGACCTAATCAAATAGAGCAAATATCAGAGCTCTAGTCCTATGGTTAAAATTTCATAATGTGCAGCTTAATGTCTCATTGGGAGCAGAGACAGGCACAAAGAAGAGGGGAAACAGTATCAAATTTAACAGATAGGCACATGAATGGAAGCTGAAGCAGGTAAATGATAAGTATAATATCAGACTTTAGTAGAAAAACAGGAATATAGAGAGCTGTACAAGTAATAAAGCACAAACCCTGGAGAAGAATTCAGAATACTGCCACTGCTGCAATCTCACCACAACTAAGGCAGCAGGCTATATAGATATTTGCAAATACTGCTGTTTGTGGAAACAAGGCTGTAATAATTCACTAAATGAGGCTTAAAACTGGAAGTACGCTACAATTCTGTCATAACTGCCATTACTGAGACAAGATTAAATCCCCAGGCATGGGTGAAAATACAAATAGTGATGTTTTACAAGTAATTTTACTTATGCAAATAGTTGCGCGATATAATGTAAAAATGATGATAAACTTCTGCAGTAACACACAATGTTCCAACAACTGCAAATGCAGCTACAAGACTATGGTTTCAGAACATATTAAAATGAACAGAAATAACATTTTTTTAAAACATAAAAAAAGCAGGAAAGAACAAAGTGTCACCACACAGGTCACCATAAAACAACTTAAAATATTTAAGCAAAATTTAAATACAATCTTTTTTCCCTTTTCATGAAAAGTTTACTTCTCAAACTTCAAGACTTTCCATTATTTATTTTTATTTTTAGTTAACATTTGTTTACCAGAAAAATCCAACTTGGAATGAGCCAATTTTCAGTAGTGGCCCGGGGAGAAATGCTCCAGATGCATGTCTTTGTAATGTGGGAGGAAAGCAAAAGAAACCCACACAAACACAGGAAGGACTTGCAGACTCTGTACAGAAGGAACCCCAGCTGAGAATTGAACCAGAAAACCTCTTGTTGTGTGGTGTCAAAGCAAACTACTGCACCATCATAACTCTGATAATAGTAAATAAAAGTCAGTGAGTGGGTGTAGCTCAATGTTAAGCATCACAGACTTGACAGGGAAGGCCAATACTGGAATTCTAATCTTATGGTTTGAATTTCATAAACTTGACCTTAAAGACTCAGTGAAGGCTGGTGCAGACACAAAGAACAGGGGGAAAAGAAAGTAGTGAAGTAAAGAGAAAGGGAGTGGAGTTCATCTTTAAATAAATAAATGATAAGTTGAATACAAGACTCTAGCAGCAATACTAGAAGATAAGCAGTTGAAAGAGTATTGAAGAACAAATCCTGGAACTGAATTCATGCCACTGCCACTTAGGAAATTGCTCCACAGATTAAAGAACCAGTCTAAGCAGGTATTTATACCAGTAATGCTGTTAATGAAAAATAAATGCTGTAAAAATAAGTACATAAGGCTCAAATCTGGCCGTATTTCACAGTTCTGCCACAACTGTGAATGAAACTACAAGATTAAGGCCTCATATGGGTCAAAATACAAACAGCTAACTTTTACAATTAATTCTACTTATTGAGATAGAGGTGTAGTAAAATGCATAAAGTATAATGTATAAATGACACTAAAATCTTGCAGTAATACACAGTCTTCCCACAGCTGCAAACAAAGCTACAAGACAAAGGTCCCAGAACAAACTAACAAATGCAGATACATAACGTTTTGACTAAAGCCTGGAAAAAGCAAAAAAGTACAAAAATGTATGTGCATACAGATAACTACTAGTACAAACTAAATATCTAAGCAGAATTTACATACAATCTTATTTCTTCTCTTTTGAAGAAAAATCTGTTTATCACACTTTTGGGTTTTCCACATCTTTTCAATCTTCAATAAAAGGCCCTGGCTAGTTTTAGATCTGTGCTTAACATAGTAGACTTGCTAGAGACTTATCCACAGAAACAAACCAATATTGAAGTGCTTGCCCTGTGGTTAAAATTTCAGAAACTTTAGCTTAATGTCTCAATGGGGGCTGGGGAAGACACAAAGAACATTGGGGAAAAAGTAGTAAAGTGAACAGAAAGACAATGGGATACTTAAAACAAATGATAAGCAAATAGCAGGCTATTGCAGCAAAATAGGAATATAATCATCTGAAGCATTACTGAAACATAGATCCAGAGGCAGGACTCGCAATACTGCCACTACTGCAATCTCATCACAAACTAAGGTACCAGAGAATGCAGACATTTACCAGTAACATAATTTGTGGAAAATATGGCAGTAAGTTTATAATGAATTGCTAAAGAGGCAGCCATTGAAATAAAGCCAATATTGAAACTGTAGGCCTATAGACAGAATTTGAGAAACATTAGCATCATGTCTCGCTAGGGTCTGGGGCAGACAAAAGAACAGGGGAAACAGTAGCAAAGTAATCAGAAAAGAACTGGAAATTCAAATCTAAACAGCTAAAGTTTAAGCAGAATATGAGTACAGCAACAAAACTGGAATACAAATAGCTGTAAAAGTACTGAATCACAAATTCTGGAGCAGAATTCATAATACTAACACAACTGCAGTTCTATGACAGATTAAACACCAGAGTAGAAATTTTCCAGTAGTGATGTTTGTGGAAAAGTGCTGAAAAAATTATTACATGAGGCTCAAATCTGACAGCAGTTCTCAGTTCTGTCATAACTTTAAATTAAACTGCAATATCAAGACCAGAACAGGGTCAAATACAAACAGCAAACTTTTACACGTAATTCTAAATATTCAGATAGAAGAGCATAAATATATATATATAAATGATGCAAAAATCTTGTAGAAATATACAATCTAAAGGAAACAAACACTGACCAACAACGGTAAATGAAGCTATAACACTAAGGTCCCCATACAAAGTAAAATGCTGTTTATGGAAACAAGGCTGCAATAAATGACTATATGAGGCTCGAAACTGAAAGTACATTTCAATTCTGCCATAACCATGAAAAGGACTAAAGTTTAAGGCCCCCAGTCATGGGGTGAAAATACAAACAGTGAGCTTTTACCTGTAATTTTACTTATGCTGGTAGTTATGCAGTATAGTGTAGAAATGCTGATAAAATCTTGCAGTAGTATACAATTTTCCACAACTCCAAATAAAACAATAAGACTGTGGAACCAGAACATATTAAAAATGAAAACCGACAACTGTTTTTGCTAAAATATGGAAAAAAGCAGGAAAGAACAAAAAGCATCACCACACATATCTTTATATGTCAACTTAAATGTTCTAAGAAGAATTTAAATGAAATATTTATTTACTTTTCATGAAAAAGCTATTTCTCACACACTAGGGCTTTGATCAACTCTCAGTCTGTGAGTTGGTGCAGCCCCATGCTGCACACTGCAGACTTGATAGGGAAGGATGCAATTAACTAAATCAATATTGGAATTGTAGTCTTATGGTTAGAATTTCAGAAACTTGACCTCAAAGACTCAATGGGGGTTGGGGGAGACACAAAGAACATGGGAAAAAGACAGTAGCAAAGTTAGGAGAAAGGGACTGCAATTAATCTTTAAGCAAGTAAATGATAAGTGGAATATAAGATTTTAGCAGCTAAAAGAGTATTGAAGTACAAATCTTCTCACAATGATGTTCACTGAAATGCTTGTGTGTTTTTCTTTTTGAACCTGCATCTACTAGAAAACTGTACTGAATACTACTTTGTACAGACTAACAAGATGATGTGTATTCTCCATCTTATGGCATGTATACTATTGTACTATTTAATTATTGCATTTTGCTTATATTTCTGTGGAGCTTTTCTACCCGGGCCTCAGCTGAAAATGGGCTTCTGACCCAGTTGGACTTTCTCTGTAAACAAATGTAAATAAATAAATAAATAAATAAATAAATCTTGCAGCAGAATTCTTAACACTGCCACTAATGAAATTCCTCCACAGATTAAGGAAACAGTCTAAGCAGATATTTACCAGTAATGCTGTTAATGGAAATAAACACTGTAAAGGTAAGTAAAAGAGGCTGAAATCTGACAGCATTTAATAGTTCTGCTACAACTGTGAATGAAACTACAAGATTATGGGCTCATATGGGTCAAAATGTAAACTGTTAGTTTTACAAGCAATTCTTATTGTTATTGAGATAGATGGGTAGTACAATGTATAATGTATAAATGATTTTAAATATTGTAGTAATACACAATCTTCCCGCAACTGCAAAAGAAGCTATAAGGCAGAGGTCCCAGAACAAACCAAAACAAATGCAAACAGATAACCTTTTTGACTAATGCAGGGAAAAAAAGCAAAAAGGTGCAAAATAGTATGTGCACACAGGTAACTGTGCAAACTAAAATATTTAAACAGCATTTTAAGAAAGCTTATTTCTTCTCTTTTGAAGAAAAACCTATTTCTGATGGATTTGCATCTTTCTACATCTGTCACAATCTTGAATAAAAGATCCTGGTTGGTTGTAGATTTGTGGTTAGTATAGCAGACTTGCTAGAGTGGCATCTAATGATATAAAGCCAATATTGGAGCTCTAGTCCTACGGTTAGAATTTCAGAAACTTTAACTTAATATCTACCCCAGCCACCACTGAGTATCAAAGAACATGGGAAAAAGAAGAAAAGTAAATAGAAATACACTAGAATACAACTCAGAGCAATAGGTTCATAGGCTCATAGGTTGGTATTAGGCTATTGGCCCTAGGGCCTATACAAGCCTAGCCATAACAATTCCCTGGCTATTTCTTCCCACAGTATTTACTTCCCTGGACCCCTGTCTAGCAGGGCAACTGACGTGATCCCGGGGTGAATTTCCTATCTCCCATCCAATCATCAAGGTTCCTTTTGAAGAGGGCCAAAGAGACGCTCTGCTTGACATGTATGGGCAGTCTATTCCAGAGTCTGGGGATTGCCTAAGTTAGGAACCTATCCTTCCAGCAGGTTTTGTTCATTGTGATGACAAGGTTTAGATCCCTGAAGCATGTGTCTCTGAGGGACTGGGATTTCTTGAAGTGTAGCATGTCCAACAGCTCTGGGTTTGACATGGCCTTGTATGTTAAGCAGAAATCGCCTCTGAGTAGACGATAGGTGGTGTTTTTTTAGAAGGTCAGCATAGGGCATCTGCTTTAGGCCTGTGATTCTTTTAGTGAGGTATTTCTGTGGCCTTTTCAGTTTTTGCAGATGTCAAACCAAACTGGGTGTTGTATTTTATAATGGGTCTAATGAGGGATGAGTACAGTGGGACAATGACCTCCTTTTTTCTGGATGAAAAGCCCTTAGTGATGAGGTGTGCCACATAGAAGGATTTCCTGACTGCTGTGGCGATGTGGTTATTGAAGGTGAGACCACTGTCCACCTGTGTCCCTAAGTCTCTTATCACACTTTTGGTGTTTAGTGTACTGCCACCTATGTGGTAATTCACGGGTGCATGTTTTTTTCCCAAAGGGGATAACTATACATTTCTGGCATTGAGCTTGAGCCCATGGCTCTGGCACCATGCATCTGTTTCTGTAAGGCCCTTTTGTAGAATATCCACATCATTTGGGTATTCAATAATGCCTCCCAGTTTGCAGTCATCTGCGAACTTTGATAGCCAGAGTCCCTTAGTGTTGGCCTGTACTTCAGAGAAGTAGATGCCAAACAAGAGCGGTCCCAGGACTGAACCCTGAGGTACTCTACTTGTCACTTGTCTGGAGCTGGATTTGGAGTCAGCTACTTCTACAGTGTGGGTTCTGTCAGTAAGCCAGTTGGCAACCCATCGAGTGACGTAGGGATTACTAAAGAAAATACAATGGTCAGAAAACTAAAATAAATTTAATAAAAGCACTGAATACTCGGAATACACTAGGGATTAATGCCCAGCTTAATAAGTTTATCTATGATTCCAGAGTGGGGGATGGTGTCAAAGGCCTCAGTGAGGTCCAGATAGGCTGTGTGGACCACCTTACCCTTGTCCATGGCTCTGGAGACTGATTTGAAGAAGTCAATCAGGTTCAGGAGACACGATCAGCCCTTCACGAAACCAAACTGCATGGGGTCCAGTGTTTGAAGATTGCCAATGTCTTTCTTTATAAGTTCCATGATAATACGTTCCATGGCCTTGCAGATCAGGCTCATCAGACTGATGGGGCAGTAGTTCCCAGGATCCAAGGTGGATACCCCCTTGTGGAGTGGGATAACTGTAGCTGGGTGACACTCAGTGGGCACAAAGCCTGAGGTGAGGCTATAATTAAACATGACACTTAGTGAGGTGCCAGTTCATTTTGTAGTTCATGCAGTACACAGCCTGGGATGTCATCTGGTCCCATGGATGCTGTATTCTTAGCTTTGGAGAGTGTGTTTTTTACCTCTGTGGCCATTATTACCGAAATTTGGCAATCTTTCGGTATTGAGATAGGCCCTTTATGGGGTGAGAGAGGGGTGAAGTTTGCACTGAAACGATCTGCCAGGATATTGGCAATATCCTTGGGATCATTATATTTAATGCCATTCTGTTGTAGCTCAGAGCAGATCTAAGCATTGCCATTTAGATTCTTGACATGTGGTTGTCTTTGGAATCTTTGGCAATTTTATTTTCCTAACTAGCTTTGGAGGATTTTATGAGGGATCTCAGCTTCTTACTGAGGTTGGTAAGGGAGTTTTTTGCATCCTGGAATTTTCCTCTTTTCTGCAACAGTTTCTTCCTTTTGTTGTAAAGTTTGTTTATGGCAAGGGACCACCAGATTAGATTCCTTTTGTTGGAGGAGAGTGTCTTGGTTCTTTTGGGGATGACACGATTCATGCACGAGTGGATGTGCTCGCACACTGCCTTAGTGTAGGATTCAGCAGTCAAACTTTCAGTTCCCATCTGCATGGGTGTCATGAAGTTTGTCACTTCTGACTTGCATTGCATGAAGTTGGCTTTGGAGAAGTTTTTTATGGAGGTTTCCTTACTGGGGGGGGGGGGTGGAGGTGAGATGTGGATGTGAAGGGTGATTAGCTTGTGGTCAGACCTGACCAACAAGGGGGTGACCATAGGTGTACAGCATCAATTTCCCATGTTGGTAATGACCAGATCTAGGATATTGGAGCCCCTGGTGTGACTAAGGATTAGTTGATCCAGGGCATTGGAATTTATGAATTCCAAGAACCGTTGGGCAAAGGTGTTGGTACGCAAGCAGTTTTCCCAGTTAATGGCAGGATAGTTGAAATCTCCCAGTATTAGGGTGTTTGCTGTATCTTAATATTTTCCAGTATGTTTAGAAAGGTGTAGTGAGAATCTTGGGGCATGGTGGGGGATCTGTAGCAAGCTACAATTTGGATTGCAGGCTTACCTAGTGTTTGTTGAACATGGAGAATTTCAGATGCATTGTGTTGGGCAACTAGCCTGGTGTTGTGAATATCCTTGGTGAATATGGACACTCCTCTACCTTTAGTGTTTTGGTCCTGGTTTGGTGGCCGAAAAGTGTGGTAAGAGTTGTAGCCTGGTATTGCAGGGGTGCTCTCTGGAACCTTGAACCAGGTCTCAGTTACTGCACATATATCAATGTTCTCCATTTTAGGAGTGCCTTGAGAGAGTGCATTTTGAGGTTTAGACGTTTAGCATTTAGTAGCATTACCTTCAGATTTTGCATGCTTGTACCTGTTACAGGGGTGATTTTGTCCTTTGAACTTTGCCTAAAAAAGGCACTATAGGGGTGGCATGAGCCTTAGCCAGTAATCTGAATCCCAGGGGTGACAGGTGAAGATCATCTCTAGCAAAGCCTCGTGGTCTGTCTATCATGTCATCCCAGGCAGACAGATACTGGATCCTCTTTGAATGACACCAGAAGCTTAGCCAGTTGTTGAAGTCAATCATTTTGTCCTTATACTGTGGTATCATTCTGGGCGAAGGCAGGATGCTACTCAGGGCTAGGGTCATACCTGCCTGGGCCACATGATCCGAGAGCTCTTCCATGTCTCTTTTCATGTAGTCCAGGGAAGTATGTCTCAAGTCATTCACTCCAACATGGACAATGACAGAGTTATATTTGTACTTGTTGTGGAGTGACTTGAGTGCATGCGTTATGTGGCAGATCCTGGCACCTGACAGGCAGCTGACTGTAATTTTCTCCTTGTTCAGCTTGGTGAGTGGGACATCAGTGTACCTGACTATAGAGTCACCTATGACTAAAGTGTTGGGTATGTTGTCTTGCCTTAGGGGCTGTTGTTGGGTGGCACACTGATGTTGTGAGCTATTTGACACTTTGGTTGTGAGTGGTGTTTTTATTTCAGCTTCAGAGGTCCTTGTTGCTTGGGCAGGTTACTGTTAAGGGCCTCCACATGCATGGGTTTAGTGTTGCTATGTGCGGGTGTTGGTGGTGTGGGTTTAGAAGGGCTATGTGCTGCTTAAGGTGTAGTGCGGGTTACCTTCTCCTCTTGACTGTATAGCACAATCTTGGGTGGAGAGAGCTTTGCGTCCAGTTTGGCTATGTAAGTGCATCTCTCGCAGGTTGTAGTGTTGGGTGGTAGGAGGAGAGGGTTATCTGTGTACACGAGGCAATTGCTGCATTGCCCCAGTATGCCCAGATTCACCAGGTGGACAGGAGAAATCACCAGAAGGTGACCCTTGGACATGCCTGGTTTTGGTGCTTTTTTTTTTTTTTGGTAAAGTACAAGAGTTGTTTTCCCTTACTTTAGCAAAGTAGTTTGCAATTATAGGCTGCTTAGTGCCTACGATTAATTTCTCCTTATTAACAAGGAGAGTAGAGTGCTTGTATCAGTTTGACTTCCTAGTGCTTTCCAGCAGGTTTTAAAGCAAGTGCTAGTCACAGGAATGCTTAAAGGTAAGATGAAAAAAATGGTTTATCCTAAACACTGCAGTGTGCACTAGAGGAGTTAGATATGAAAGTAGGTAACTTAAGTTTTACCTGTCTAAAAAGTTAAGTTTTAGTGGAGAGTCACTATTTTTAAAACAGCAAAATAGATTGAAAGGGGGTGGTCACTTTTGCATTCTGGTACTATGGAATACAATAGGATGGCCAATAAATTTAAATAGTTGAAGGGGAGTGATTTCACAAAATGATAATTTTGTGCTTACTCACACAAATCAGTAAAAACAGAGAGGAAATGAGATACATGGTCAAATTAACATAAGGGGAAGGCAACTAGAAAGACAGTGGTGTTTAAGAACACTACAGTAACCGGGTAGGAGGGTGGGGAAAAAAATTTCTGCCGGACTCACAAGAGACAGAGCTGTTGTCTCTTCAAGTTTTAATATGCAGTTAAAAGCAGAATACAAGTAAAACACAAGGTAAATAAAACAAATCACAGTAGTAAAAATAGAAAAAGGCAATATAGTAATACAACAAATAAAAAGCAAACTAACCTTTCCTTCACAGCAAAGTGTAGCAGAGTCTGGGTGAGCCTTTCTATTAAAAGCAAGTAAATGATAATAAGATATCAGACTATAGCAGCAAAACAAGAATATAATCATCTGAAACACTACTGAAGCACAAATACTGCAGGCAGAAATCACAATACTGACATTACTGCAATCCCACCATAAACTAATCCACCAGACTATGCAGAAATATACCAGTAACATTGGTGCTGGAAAAAATACTGTAGTTAATTGCTACAGAGTTGCTAGAGAGGAATACAATAAAATAAAGGCTATATTGTAACTGTAGTCCTAAGGACAGAATTACAGAAAATTTAGCTTCATGAATGACTTACTGGGGGCTGGTGCAAATCAAAAGAACAGGAGAAAAGTAGAAAAGTAAAAGAAAATCCCTGGAAAGGCAACTTTAAGCTGGTAAATGATAAGCAGAATATATAGAGTATAGCAGCAAAACTGAAATTCAAATAAGTATAAAAGAACAAAAGCACAAATTCTGGAGAAGAATTCATGATATTGCCCCGACTGCAGTCCTACCATAGACTAAAGCACCAGAATATGCAGAAATTTACCAGTAACTCTGTTTATGGAAAAAGTGTTGTACAAATTACTAAATGAGGCTAAATCTGTCACCCGTTTGCAGTTCTGCTAATATCATTGCCAGAACAGTGGTCAAATACAAAGAGAAAAGTTTTACTTGTAACTCTACTTATGGAGACAGAAGTACAATATAATGTCTAAATGATGTGGAAATATTGTTGAAATCTAACAACTGCAAGTGAAACTACAAGACTAAGGTCCCAGAATGATCTAAACCAAATACAAACAGATAACTGTTTTGGCTAAAGCACGGAAAAAGCAGAATAAAAGCAAAAAGATATTGATACATAGGTCAGTATTAGTGGAACATCAAAATATTTAAGCAGAATTTAAATGTTGTCGCTTGTGATAAAAAGCTTGCTTCTCTCACTTCAGGTCTTTTGACACTTCTCAGAATCTTGAATGGAATATCATGGATGGGTGTAGATCTGTGCTAAATATACTACACTTGCTAGAGAGGGATCCAGTCAAATAAAGCAAATATTGCAGCTCAAGTCCTATAATTAAAAATTTCACAACATTTAGCTTAATGTCTCAGTGGGAGTGAAAACAGACACAAAGAAAAGGGGAAAACAACAGCAAATTAAATAGAAAGGCATGAGAATGCACGATGAAGCAGGTAAATGATAAGTATAAAAGCAGACATTAGTAGCAAAACAAAAAATATAAAGTACTGTACAAGGACTAAAGCTCACATTCTGGACCAGAATTCATAATACTGTTGCAACTGCAATACCACCATTGACTATTCAGCAGGCTATGCAGACATTTGCAAATAATGCTGTTTATGGAAACAATGGTGTAATAAATGACTAAATGAGCCTCAGAAGTGGACGGTCATCACAGTTCTGCTATAAGCGTAAATGGAACTAAATGATTAAGGCTGATGGCATGGGGTGGAAATATAAACAGACAGCTTTTACAAGTAATTTTACTGATGTAAATAGGTGTGCAGTACAGTGTAAAAATGAAGATAAAATCTTGCAGTAATACACAATCTTCCCACAACCTCAAAAGAAGCTACACGACTATTGTCCTAGAACATATCAAAACTTAAAACACATGACATTTTTTTGCTAAACATGGAAAAAGCAGGAAAGAACAAAAAAGTATCACTATAAGTCAACTTAAAATATTTAAGCATACTTTAAATATTTTTTTTTCCTTTTGTGAAAAGCTTATTTCTCACACTTCAGGGCTTTCCACAACTCTCATTGTATTAAATAAAAGTCAGTGAGTGGATGTAGCTCCATGGGAGGGGGAGTATCAATATTCATCAAAGATACCCACACCTCCAGGTTGGTGGCACAGCACAAAGCAAAAAAGACTATCCATGTGCAACTAACAGTGGGTAAAACTGCCTTCCAGTTTATAACCTGCTACAGACCACCCTCCCAAACCCAGGAACCCCACTCGGCCTTCCTGAGAACACTGGAAAATATGAAGGGCTCTCCAAACACCATTATATTGGGCGACTTCAACTACCCAAACATAGACTGGGAGCATTACTCTAGCTCCAACACCCTAGCCCAAAGGTTCCTAGAATTTATAAACTCAAATGCTATGGAACAACTTGTTACCACTCCCACAAGAGGGGAAAACATACTGGACCTGATCATCACCAACATGGGGACTCTATGCTCCATACCAGAAGTGTATCCCTCACTGGTAAGATCAGACCATAAACTAATCTCACTAGATATTCACATTCTGACCCCACTCCCTGCCCAGAAAACCACAGTGAAAAACTTCTCTAAAGCAAATTTCACACTCCTCAAAACCGAGGTGGAATCCTTCAAAGCCCCCGGGCCTGTGGAAAATACGGCCCAGACCGCAGAATCCTTTATAAACGCATTCTATGAACACCTTCAGGAATGCATGGATCATGCAATCCCAAATAAAACCAAGACCCAATCCTCCAAAGGCAGACGTCCTGTCTGGTGGACCCCAGCCATAAACAAACTATACAATAGAAGGAGGAAGCTACTACATGATAGAGCAAAATCCCAAAAAGGGAAGGCATCTCTGATCAGTATTAGCAAAAAACTATGGGCACTCATAAAATCGTCTAAGGCCAGCTTTGAGAGAAAAATTGCACAGGACACTAAGGATAATCACAAGGCTTTCTTTAGTTATGTTAGGAACCTGGGTGGGAATTCCCAGATATGCTCAGAATTAGTCCAAAATGACAAAAAATACACCGAACCCACAGACATTGCCAACATCCTAGCTGACAGGTTCAGCACAAACTCCTCCCCCCACCCCACCAAAAGAGCAAATATCTATCCCAGCAGAGTGCTTCCCCCCTGGCATCTCAGATGCTCAGGTAAGAGCCGCCCTCTCCAAAGCAAAAAACACAGCATCAATGGGACCAGACGGTGTCCCGGGCTGCGTCCTACATGAACTCCAAGAAGAGCTAAACCCAAACATAAAACTACTGTTCAATCTCAGCCTTACTACAGGATATGTACCCAAAGAGTGGTGTACAGCAACAGTGGTCCCTCTCCACAAAGGTGGTGACTCAACGGATCCTGGAAACTCTCGCCCTATAAGCCTGACTAGCTTGGTCTGCAAAGCTATGGAAAGGATCATCATGGACCTCATAAATAAAGATATTGGGGACCTACAGACACTGGATCCTACCCAGTTCAGCTTTATTAAGGGCAGATCCTGCCTCTTAAACCTGGTCGATTTCTTTGAAACAGTCACCAAGGCCATTGACGAGGGGAAGGTGGTCCACACAGCCTACCTGGACCTCACAAAAGCCTTCGATACAATACCCCACTTGGGCATTATAGATAAGCTCACCAGCTTAAATATAAACCCCTATGTCACTAGATGGGTTGCAAACTGGCTCAAGGACAGAACCCACATGGTTAGAATTGCTGGAGCCATGTCAGACTCCAAACTAGTTACAAGTAGCGTCCCACAAGGCTCAGTCCTGGGACCTCTCTTGTTCGGTATATATTTCTCGGAGGTACAGGCCAACACGGAAGGACTGTGGCTGACCAAGTTCGCAGATGACTGCAAAATGGGTGCCATAATCGACTCTCCAGCCGACACAAGCATCCTCCAAAAGGGCCTCATAGAAACAGACAACTGGTGCCAGAGCCATGGCCTCAAGCTAAACGCCAAAAAGTGTATAGTCATCCCCTTTGGCAGAAACAAAGTGCCCACAAATTACCACATAGGTGGTAATCCATTAAGTACAGAAGAAGTAATTAGGGACCTGGGGACCCAAGTTGATAGCAATCTCTCATTTGACAACCACGTGGCCAAAGTGGTTAGAAAAACATTTTATATAGCCCACCTAATCATGAAGGGATTCACATCTAGATCAGGGGAGGTCATCGTGCCTCTTTACTCATCCCTCATCAGGTCCATAATTGAGTGCAATGCCCCTTTTGGGATGTACCTTACCAGACACCTGCAGCAACTGGAAAGACCCCAAAAGTACCTCACCAAGAGAATCAAAGGGCTCAAACAGATGCCATATGCTGCCCGGTTAAAGAAACTCCAGCTCTACTCAGTGGCACACCGCCTGCTCAGAGGCAATCTGTGCCTGACGTATAAAGCCATGTCCAACCCGGAATTAATGGACATGCTGCACCTCAGAAAATCCAAATCCCATCGAGCTAAGCGCTCGAGAGACTTGAACCTCAGCACTGAAATAAATAGGACATGCTGGAGGGACAGATTCATAACCCAGAGGCTCCCTTCACTCTGGAATAAAATTATTCTGTCCAGGTTAGGCAGAGTCCCTCATTGACTCTCTTCAAGAGGAATCTTGATGAGTGGATGGGAGATCATAGGTTTACCCCGGATATCACTTCTGTGTCACTGTTAGACAGAGGCACAGTAGACTAACCTCGAAAAAGGGCATAGCAAAATTAATTTAAAATGGGTGGCGAAAGCCAAACACACTCTGGCTAGGCTTATAAATGCCCTAGGGCAGATAGCCTAGTATGAACCTATGTTAAACATTGCAGACTTGAAAGGGAAATATCTAATTAAATAAAGCCAATACTGGAAATGTAGTCTTATGGTTAGAATTTCAGAATCTTGATCTTAAAGACTCAGTGGGGGCTGAGGAAGACACAAAGAACAGGGGGAAAAGACAGGAGCAAAGTGAAGACAAAGGGAATGGAATTCATCTTTAAGTAGGTAAATGATAACTGGAATATAAGATTCCAGCAGCAATACCTGAATATAAGGAACTGAAAGAGTACTGAAGCACAAATCCTGGTAATGCTGTTAATGGAAAATAAATGCTGTAAAATAAGTAAATGAAGCAGAAATTTGGCAGCATTCACAGTTCTGACACAACTTTGAATAAAATTTCAAGATTAAGGCCTATATGCATCAAAATGCAAACATATAGCTTTTACAATTAAGTCTACTTATTGAGATAGATGCACAGTATAACATATAATGTAAAATGTATAAATGATACTAAAATCTTGCAGTAATACACAGTCTTGCCACAGCTGCAAATGAGGATACAAGACAATGGTCCCCTAACAAAGTAAAACAAATGCAAACAGATAACTTTTTTGGCTAAGGCATGGGGAAAAAAGTACAAAAACGTGCGTGTATACAGGTAACACTAGTGCTACCTAAAATATAAAAGCAGAAATTAAATAAAAGCTTATTCATTCTCTTTTTAAGAAAAACTTTTTCTCTCACTTATGGAGCTTTCCTCACCTGTCACAATCTTGAACAAAACACCCCGACTAATTGTTGATCTGTACTTAATATGGTATACTTGCTAAAAACGCATACAAAGAAATAGACATATTGTAACTGTAGTGCTATGGTTAATATTCAAAAAACTTTAGCTTAATATCCCAATAGGGGCTGGAGTAGGCACAAAGAACATGGGAAAAAAGTAGGAAAGTAAACAGAAACACACTGGAAAGCAAACTCAAAACAGGTAAATGAGAAGCAGATATCAGACTGCAGTAGCAAAATAAGAATATAATCATGTAAAATATTTCTGAAGCACAAAAGCTGGAGAAGAACTCACAATGCTGCCACTATTGCACTCCCACCACAAACTAATGCTCAGACTATGCAGAAATGTACCAGTAGCACTGTTTGTAGAAAAATACTGCAGTAAATTGCTACAGACTTGTTATAGAGGGATACAATGAAAAAGCCAATATTGGAACTGGAGTCCTATGGACAGAATTTCAGAAACTTTAGCTTCGTATCTCAATGTGGTTGGGGCAGACAGAAGGAACAGGAAAACAGTAGGAAAGTAAACAGGAATGCACTGTAAAAGCAAATTTAAGCATTTAAATGATGTGTAGCAGCAAAACTGGAATACAAATGGCTGTTAAACTACTGAAGCACAAATTCTGTGGCAGAATTCACAATACTATCCCAACTGCAGTCCTACAGCAGACTAAGGCACCAGAGTATGCAGAAGTTTGCCAGTAATGCTGTTTGTGGAAAAAATACTGCAAACATTTACTGCATGAGACAAAGCTGGCAACAGTTCACAGACAGGGTCAAATGCAAACAATGAGCTTTTATGTAATTTGCCTTATGGGGATAGACGTACAGTATAAAGTATAAATCATACAAGAATCTTGAAGACATTTACAGTCTTCCAACAAATGTAAATGAAACTACAAGACAAAGGTCCAAGAACAAACTAAAACAAATGGAAACAGATAACTATTCTGGCTAAAGCAATGAAAAATCACAAAAAAAGCAAAAAAAGTATCACTGCATAGGTTAGTATTAGTGCAACTTCAATATATTTAAGCAGAATTTAAATAAAAAATGTTTGTTCCATTCTGATGAAAAGCTTGCTTCTCACACTTCAGTTGTTTCCATACCTCTCATAATCTTGAACAGGCTACCATGGGTGTGTGTAGATGTGTGCTAAATGTACCAGACTTGCCAAAGAGGAATCCAATCAAATAAAGCAAATATTTTAGTTTTATACTGGTAGTTAAAATTTTATATTATTTAGCTTAATGCCAGGACAGATGCAAAGAAGAGGTGATAGTATCAAAATAAAGGCACATGAATTTATGTTGTAGCAGGTAAATTATAAGTGTAATATCAGAGTTTAGTAGCAAAACAGGAATATAAAGAGCTGCACAAGTATAAAGCAGAAATCATAGACCAGAATTCATAATACTGCCAATACTGCAGTCCCACCATTAACTAAAGCAGCAGGCTATGCAGACATTTGCAAATAATGTTGTTTATGGAAACAATAAATGACTAAATGAGGCTCAAAACTGGAAGTACATTACAATTCTGCCATAACTGTGAATGTAACTATAAGATTAAGGACCAGACATGGGGTGAAAATACAAACAATGAACTTTTACTAGTAATTTTACTTATGCTGGTAGTAGTGCAGTATAGGATAAAAATTATGATAACATTTTGCAGTAATACACAATCAAATGCAAATGAAGCTACAAGATTATGCAACCAGAACATATTCAAAGTAAAAACTGACAAAAGTTTTTGCTAAAATATGGGGAAAAAAACAGGAAATAAAAAAGTATCACCTCACAGGTTGTTATACGTCAACTTAAATTATTTAAGCATAATTTAAATTAAATATTTTTTCCTTTTGATGAAAATGTTATATCTCACACTTCAGGTCCTTGAAAAAACTCTCAGAGTATTAAATAAAGTCTATGAGTGGCTGTAGCTATATGCTAAACATTGCAGACTTGGTTGGGAAGGATGTAATTAAATAAAGCCAATAACGGAAATCTAGTCTTATGGTTAGGCTTTCGGAAAATTGACCTCAAAGATCCCATGGGGGCTGGGGAGGTACAAAGAACATGAAAAAAAGACAGTAGCAAAGTAAGGAGAAAGGGAGTGGAATTCATATTTAATTAGGTAAATGATAAGTGGATTGTAAGATTCTGGCAGCAATACTAGAATATAAGCAACTGAGAGTGTTGAACAAATCCTGGAGCAGAATTCCTGACACTGCAACTAGTGACATTTCTCCACAGATTAAGAAATCAGATTAAGCAGAAATTTACCAGTAATGTGGTTAATGGAAAATAAATGCTGTAAAAGTAAATAAATGAGGCTGAAATCTGGCAGTATTTCACAGTTCTGCTACAACTGTGAATGAAATGATATTAGGCCTCATACACTGCAAAATATAAACAGCTAGTTTTACAAGTAATTCTTCTTTTTGAGATAAATGTGTAGTACAGTGTATCATGTATAAATGATACTAAAGTCTTGTAGGAAAACACAAACTTCTCACAACTGCAAAAGAAGCTACAAGACAGAAGTCCGAGAACAAATCAAAACAAATGCAAACAGATAACCTTTTAGCTAATGATGGGAAAAACACAAAAAAGTGCAAAAAAAGTATGTGTGTACATGTAACTATTAGTGCAACCTAAAACATCAAAGCAGAATTTAAAGAAAAGCTTAATTCTTCTCTTTTGAAAAAAAAATGTTTTTCGCACCTATGGGGCTTTCTACATGTGTCTCAATCTTGAATAAAACACCCTGGCTGGTTGTAGATGTGTGCTTAATATAGCAGACTTGCTAGAGAGACATCCAATGAAATAAAGCCAATATTGGCGCTCTAGTGCTATGGTTAGAATTTCAGAAACTTTAGCTTAATTTCTCAGTGGGGGCTGGAGTAGACACAAAGAACATAGGAAAAATATCAAGGTAAACATAAAAACACTGTTATTCAAATCAAAATAAGTAAATGATAAGTAGATATTGGACTATAACAACAAAACAGGAATATAATCTTCTGAAATATTATTGAAGCATAGATCCTGGAACAGAATGCAAAGTACTGCCACTGCTGCAAACCCACTACAACTTAAGGCACCAGACCATGTAGAAATTTACCAGTAACACTGTTTTCTGAAAGCATACTGTAGTAAATTGCTACAGACTTGCTGGAGAGGGATAGAATGAAATGAAGCCAATATCTGAATTGTCTCAAAGGGGGCTTGGGAAGACAAAAAGAGCAGGGGGAAGAAAGTAGCAAAGTAAACAGAAAGTCATTGGAAAAGTAAATTTAAGCTGGTAAATGATAAGAAGAGTATAAGAATGTAGTAGCAAAACTGGAATACAAACATCTGGGGCAGAATTCATGATACAACTCCTACTGTAGTTCTACCACAGACTAAGGCACCAGAGTATGCAGATATTTTCCTGTAACTCTGTGGAAAATGCTGTAAAATACTTCATAAAGCTCATATGTAGCAACAGTTCAGTGTCCTTCCACATCTGTAAATGAAACTACAATATTAAGACCAGAACAGGGTCAAACACAAACAGCAAGTTTTACATGTAATTCTACTTATGGGGATAGAAGTGTAGTATAATGTATAAATGATTAAAAAATCTTGTAGAAATATGTAGTCATTCAACAATCACAAATGAAGCTACAAGACTAAGATCCAAGAACAAACTAAAACAAAAATGCAAACAGATAACTGTTTTGCTAAATTGTTTAAAAAACTAGGAAAAAAAAAACAAAAAAAAGTATCACCACATAGGTGAGTATTAACACAACTTCAATATATTTAAGCAGAATTTAAATAAAAGATTATTTATTCCCTTTTGATGAAAAGCTTGCTTCTCAAACTTTGGGTCTTTCCACACCTTTCAGAGTCTTGCATGGAATACCATGGGTGGGTGTTGATCTGTGTTAAATATACCAGACTTGCTATGGAGGGATCCAATCAAATAAAGGAAATATTGGAGCTCTAGTCATATGGTTAAAATTTCATATCAGTTAGTTTAATGTCTCAGTGGGCTGAGAAAGACACAAATAAGAGGGGAAATAGTAGCAAACATAAAAGCAAAGGAATGCAAGTTGAAGCAGGTGAATTATAAGGATAATATCAGACTTTAGTAGGAAAACAGGAATATAAATATATGTACAAGTATTACAGCACAAATCCTGGGCCAGAATTCATAATAATGCCACTACTGTAATATGACTATTGAGTACGGCAGCAGACTATGCACACATTTACAAATAATGCTGTTTATGGGTACAGCTCTGTAATAAATGACTTAATGAGACTCAAAACTGGAAGTACATCACTGTAATACCATAATTGTGAATGGACCTACAAGACTAAGGCCTCAGACATGGGGTAAAAATACAAACAGTGGGTTTTTGCAAGTAATTTTACTTATGCAGATAGTAGTGCAGTATAGCGTATAAATTATATCAAAATCTAGCAGCAATACACAATCTTCCCATATCTTCAAACAAAGCTACAAGACTATTGTCCCAGAACATACTTAATAAGAATCAGATAACAGTTTTTGCTAAAACATGGGAAAAAGGCAAGAAAGAACAAAAAAAGTATCACCACACAAGTCATTATAAGTCAACTTAAAATATTTAAGCAGAATGTAAATAAAATATTTTTTCCTTTTGATAAAAAGCTTATTTTTTACACTTCAGGGTTTTACACAACTCTCAGATTACTGAATAAAAGACTTCAAGAGTGTGTGTGGCTCCATCTAAACACCATAAAGTTGCTAATGAAAAATGTAACTAAATAAAGCCATATTGGATTTCTAGTCTTATGGTTAGATTTTTGGAAACTTGGCCTTAAAGACTCAGTGCAAGCTGGCACAGACACAAAGAACAGGGCAAAAAGACAGTAGCAAAGTAAAGAGACAGGGAATGGAATTTATTTTTCAGCAGGTAAAGGATAAGTGGAATATAAGATTTTAGCAGCAATGCTAGAATATAAGCAGCTGAAAGAGTATTGAAGCACAAATCCTGCAGCAGAATTCATAAGTGCCACTAGTGTATTTCAACCACAGATTAAGGAACTAGGCTAAGCAGATATTTAACAGTGATGCTGTTAATGGAGAACAAATGTTGTAAAAATAAGTGAATGAGGCTCAAATCTGGCAATAGTTCACAGTTCTGCCAACTCTGTTGAAGCTTCAAGATTAATGCCCTAGACGGGGGTCAAAAAACAAACAACTAGCATTTACAAGTACTTCTACTGATTTAGAAAGAAGTATAGTATATTATACAACGTGTAATGTATAAATGGCACTAAAATCTTGCAGTAATACACAGTCTACCCACAAATGCAAATGAAGGTGCAAGACAAACTTTCCAGAATAAACTAAAACAAATGCAAGCATTGTTCAATGCATGCAAAAAAAGCAAAAAAAAAGTACAAAAATGTATTTGCACACAGGTAATTACTAGTGCAACCTAAAATATTTATGCAGAATTTATTTATTATTATTATTTATTCCAGTTTGATGACCAGGGAGGTCCACTGGGCTCAGGGGGGGGGTGGGGCCCATTTTCAATGGAGGCCAGGGGAGAAAAGCTCCACAATACATAGTTTAGTTACATGAATAATTATAAAGAAACTTTGCATTACAAACAACAGGTAGTATTCAAAAAAGAAAATTTTGCATTTCAAACAACAGATAGCATTCATAAAAGAAAATAATCAATTACTGTTTTGTTTAGGTGAGAAAGACAGACAAAAAGCCTGATGGCTGAATTTTACAGTTTAGTTATTTATACAATCTATGTTTGAGTGAGGTTAGCTAAGTGAGAAGGTTAGCCAGGAGTCAAAGTGGAGGAGAGCTTGAGAGGTATGGGGTGACGAGTACAGTTGCATTTCCTGTTTAAATAAAGGAAGGAATGAAGAATAATTTTAAAGTTTTCAAGGTTGTCACAGGTCCTCAGTGAGGAGGGAAGGGCATTCCATTTTTTAGCTAAAGAGAAGGATAGCAGAAGTTGACCAGCTGGGCACTTGGGTTTTTGGATGGTGGTTAGATTTTGGTGGGTAGATCTAAGGGTTCTATGGTGGATATATGGTTGTAGGATATTGGAAAGTGCAGGGCACTTAGTAGGTTGGAACAGTAATCTGTGGACTTAGGTGATTTGGAGAAAGTCAAGTTGGTTGGGGAGTTTGAGCCAATTTAATGAGTGAGAGGAGGAACAGTGATGAGAGGAGGATTTGGCTTTGGTAGCAAATCTGGAGATTTTATTGTAACATACTTCCAGTTTGGAGGAGAGTGTGGAGGATAAATTAGTGAGCAGAGGGGCATTGTATAGTATGGAGGGAAGGAAATGGGTTGTGGCGAGAGTTAGTCTGGTAGCAGGAGAGAGGAAGTAGATGTTTCTATAAAGTAGGCTGAATTTTATATGGGTTTTCTTTATGCTTAGCTGGATGTGAGTATTAAATGTTAGGTGTTCATCAATGATGACACCAATACGTTTGGCAGAGGGAACGGCCTCTATAATGGAGTTGTTATGGCTGGTTATTTGAAGTGAATTTTTATCAATAGTGGAGGCTTTTGAAGGAGAAAATAGAAGGATTTTAGTTTTGTTGGCATTTAGTGAGAGGTGATTTTGCAGCATCCAGTTTTCGGTGGTTGAGAAGGCTGTTTGAGTCAGTGACTGGAGATCTGTTAGGTTGGAAGTATAGCAGATCAAAGTAGAATCATCGGCACATTGCATAATTTTGGTATTAGGTATGGCTTTGTGAAAGTTGTTAATAAAGATATTGAATAGTACTGGGCCAAGAATTGAGACTTGGGGTACTCCAGTGGGGGTAGGAAGGAAGGTGGAGGTGCTCTGGCCCCATTTTACAGCCTGGGACCTGTCTAAAAGCTGGAGAATCAGAAAAGTGTTTTGTGGGAGAGATTGAGCTTAGATAGATGATTTAGAAGGTGGGTATGGGAGATAGTATCAAAAACTTTAGATAAGTCTAGCAGAACTGAGGATACTATTTTACCAGTCACAGGCTAAATTGACAGAATGTAAGAAGGAGAGAAGGGTGGTGTTGGTACTGTGTCCTGGGCAGAAGCCATGTTGGGTAGGAGAGAGTAGCTGGTGTTTGGTAAGGAATGGCAAGAAATTAAGGTGGATGCATTTTTTAAGAAATTTGGAGATTGGGGAGAGGATGGCTATGGGGCGGAAATTAGAGACATTACAGTTTTTGCCACCCTTGTGAAGTGGAAGAATATATGCAGTGTGCCATAGTTTGGGAACATGGGTTTCAAGTAGGGATCTATTAATCAGGATGCTGATAGGGAGTGCAATACCTTCGGAGGCTATTTTTAAGAAGGAGGAAGGAATGTTGTTGGGGGCATTGGAGCAAGGCTTTAGTTTAGAGAGGAATTCCTTTATTATGTGAGTGGAGACGGTTTGAGTTCAAAAGTGGGGGGGGAGAGGAAGATTGGGCGGGGTGGGGTAGAGGGTTATTGTTGGTAAAGGTCTTGGTTAGCTCAGCAATAGAAGTGGTGAAGTATTGAATAGTGAGGCAATTTCTAAGTCAGATTTGAATGTTTAAATTTAAATTTAAATGTGTATTTCTTCTGTTTTGAAGAAAAACCTGTTTTCCACAATTAGGGAGCTTTCCACACCTGCTACAATGTTGAATAACTGACCCTTGGTGGGTGCAGATCTGTGCTAAATATAGCAGATTTGCTGGAGAAGGACCCAATGAAATAAAGCCAATATTGGAGCGCTAGTCCTATAGCTAGAATTTCAGAAACTTTACCTTAATGTCTCAATGATGGCTGGGGTAGACACAAAGAACATGGAAAAAAAGTAAACAGAAAGGCACAGGAATGCACTTAAAACAAGTAAATGATAAGCAGATAGACTGTAGTAGCAAACCAGGAATTTAAACATGTAAAACATTACTGAAACATACATTCTGGAGGAGAATTCACAATACAGCCACTACAACAATTCCACTACAAAATAAGGAACCAGAATATGCAGAAATTTTCCAGTAAAACTCTTCATGAGAAAATACTGCACTAAATTACTACAGACCTGTTAGAGAGGGATACAATGACAAAAGCCAGTACTGGAGCTCTAGCACTACAGATAGAATTTCAGAAACCTTAACTTCATATCTTTATGAGGGCTGGGGTAGACAGAAACATTAAGGACATGCATAGCAATGTAAACAAAAAAAAAACTGGAAATTAAAATTTAAGCAGGTAAATGTTAAGCAGACTATAAGAGAGCTGCAGAAAAACTGGAATAGAAACAGCTGTAAAGGTACTAAAGCACATATTCTGGAGCTGAATTTACAATACTGCCACACCTGAAGTCCTACCACAGACTAAGGCATCAGAGTATGCAGACATTTACAAGTAATGCTGTTTGTGAAAGAAATGCTCTAAAAATTACTAAAGGAGGCTTACATCTGGCAACAGTTTACAGCTCTACCACAACTATAAATGAAACTACTGTAGTAAGGTCAGTACATGAGTCAAATACAAGCAGCAAGCTTTTACATGCAATGCTAATTATGGAGATAGAATACAGTATAAGGTGTACATGAGGCAAAAATCATGTAGTAATATTTAGTCTTTCCACTACTGCAAATGAAGCTACAAGACTAAAGTACCAGAAAACTAAAACAAATCCAAATAGATAACTCTTTTGGCCAAAGCATGGAAAAAGGCAAAACAATAAAGCAAAAAACTATTACCAGATAGGTCAGTATTAGGGCAACTGGAAAATACTTAAGCAGAATTTAAATCAAAGTTTATTTTTTTTTTTTTTATGAAACGTTTCCACTCCTATTAGAATCTTGAATAGAATACCAATGGTGAGTGTAGTTCTGTGACAAATACAATAGACTTTCTAGAGAAGAATCCAATCAAATAAATCAAATATTAGAGCTCTAGTCCTATGGGTAAAACTTCAGAATGTTTAGCTTAATGTCAAAGTGGATGCTGGGACAGATACAGAAGAGTGGAAAACAGTACCAAAGTAAACAGAAAGGTTCAGAAATGCAAGCTGAAGCATGTAAATGGTACACCTAATATCAGACTTTAGTAGCAAAACAGAAGTATAAATGGCTATAAAAGTACTGAAGCAGAAATCCTGGAGCAAAATTCATAATACTGCCACTATTGCAATTCCAGCATAGACTATGGCAGCAGATTATGCAAATAAACCTGTTTATGGGAAAATACTGTAAAAGTGACCAAATTAAGCTCAAAGTACATCACAGTTCTGTCATAATTGTGAATGGAACTACAAGATTAAGGTCTCAAACATGGGATGAAAATACAAATAGCAAGCTTTTGTGGGTAATTTTACTTATACAGATAGTTGTAGAGTATAGAATATAAATGAAAAAATCTTGCAGTAATACACAAACTACCCACAACTGCAAATGAAGCTACAAGAGTATGGTCACAGAACAAATTAAAAATGAAAATTGATAGCAGTTTTTGCAAAAACACCAAGATATATATATATATATATATATATATATATATATATATATATACATATATATATATATATATATATAAATAAATATAATCGCACAGGTCACTATAAATCAGCTTAAAATATTTAAGAATACTTTAAATAAAATCTTGTTTCTTTTTTATGAAAAGTTTTTTTCATACTTCAGGACTTTCCATAAAGCTCTGAGTATTGAATAAAAGGTCCTGGGTGGGTGTAGCTCCATGCTAAATATTGCAGACTTGCTATGTAGGGATCTAATCAAATGTAGCCATTATTAGAATTCTATGCTTGTGGTTAGAATTTCATAAACATACCATTAAATTGCTAAGTGGGAGTTGGGCATACACAAAGAACAGGGGAAAAGACAGCAGAAAAGTAAAGAAAAAGGGAATGGAATTAATCTTTAAACAGGCAAATGATAAGTAAAAAATAAGATTGTAGCATCAATACTAGAATATAAGTAGCTGAAAGAGTATTGAAGAACAAATCCTGGACCAGAATTCATGATACTACAACTAGTACAATTCCACCATAGATTAAGGAACCACATTAGGCAGACATTTACCAGTAATTCTATTTATGGAAAACAAATTATGGAAAAATTAGTAAAGGAGGATCAAATCTGGAAGTATTTCACAGTTCTGCCACAACTCTGAATGAAACTACAATATTAAGGGCCCAGACAGGGGCCAAAATACAAAGAGCTAGCTTTTATATGTAATTCTACTTCTTAAGATAGAAGTGTAGTCTAATCTATAATGTATAAACAATGCTAAACTCTTGCAGTAGTACACAGTCTTCCAAGAACTGCAAATGAACCTGGAAGACAAAGGTCCAAGAAAAAAAGACTAAAACTAATTAAAACAGACTTCTTTTTTTGGATAAAGCAAAGAAAAAAAATCAGAAGAGAACAAGATAGCATCACCACACAGGTCAGTATTAGTGCAACTTAAAATATTTAATGGAAATGAAGTTATAAGGCTATGGTCTCAGAGCGCATTAGAAAATAAATACAGATAATTGTTTTGCCAAAACAAGGAGTCATGCAGAAAAGAACAAAAAAACCACCACATTGTTACTATAAGCACATTTAAATTATTTAAGCAGAATTTAAATAAAAATCTGTTTCTTCCCTTTTGCTGAAATGCTTATGTATTACACTTTGAGACTTTCTACAACAATGAGTCTTGAATAAAAGATGCTGGGTGGGTATAGCTCCATGCTACTTATAGCAGACTTGCTATGGAGAGATGTAGTCAAATGAAGCCAATATAGGAGCTCTAGTCCTATGGTTGGAATTTTAGAGACCTTACTATAAAGTCTCGGTGAGGTCTGGGCACATATGGAGAAAAAGGGGAAAAGCAGTAGCAAAGTAAAGAAGAAGGCAATGGAATATGTGTTTAAGCAGGTAAATGATAAGCAGAATATAATATTCTAGCAGCAAAACTAGAATAAAAGCAGCTGTAAAAGTATTGAAGCACAACTCTTGAAGGTGAATTCATAATATAGCCACTACTGAAATCCCACCATAGATTAAGGCACCAGACTATGCAGACATTTGCTAGTAATGCTGTTTATGGAAATAATGTAAATAAATGAGTAACTGAGGATCAAATCTAGTAGTATTTCACATTTCTGCCACACCTGTGAATGAAACTATAAGATTAAGTCCCCAGCTAGTGAACAAAATCCAAACAACTTACTTTTACAAGTAATTCAATTTAGGGAGTTAGATGTGCAGTTTACTATAAAGTGTATAATGTATAAACAATGCAAAGTAATACACAATCTTCCCACAACTGCAAATGAAATTAAATTTGAAGGTAACAGATCAAACTAAAACAACTGCAAACAGATTACATTTTTTTCTAAGGCTTCAGAAAAAAGCAAAACAAGTTTCAAAAAGTATCACCAAGCAGGTGACAATAAATGATACCTAAAATAATTAAGCAGAATTTAAATAAAAGCCGTCTTCCCTTTTGATGAAAATCTTGTTTCTCATACTTTGGGGCTTTTCATGCCTTTGAAAGTCTTGAATAAGACCCTTGGGAGTGCAGCTCTGTGCTAAATATATCAGACTTGCCAATCAAATAAAGACAATATTGGAGTTCTAGTCTTATGGACAGAATTTCAGAATTGTTACCTTAAATCTCAGTGGTGGCTAGGGCAGCCACAGAGAAAAGAGGAAAAACAGTAGCAGAATCAGCAGAAAAAACTGGAATGCAAATTTAAGGAGGTAAATGATAAACAGAATATAAGACGCTAGCAGCAAAACTGGAACAATGAAAGTATGGAAACACAACTCCTTGAGCAGGATTCACAATACTGCCATAACTGCAATCCCACCACAGTTTAAGGCACCAGACCATGCAGAAATGTACCAGTAGTGTTGTTAATGGAAACAAAATACTGCCATAAATGACCGAATGAGACTCAAAACTGGCAATACGTCACAATTCAGCCACAACTGTGAATTAAACTATATGATTAAGGCCCAAGACAGAGGTTAAAATAGAAATACCAAGCTTTTGCAAGTAATTTAATTTATTGGGATAGAAGTGCTGCATGGTGGCTAAATCATGTGAAAATCGTGTAGTAACACTCACTTATCTGACAAATGGAAATGAAGTTACATGACTATGGTCCCAAAACGTACTAAAGATAGCTGTTTTGCTAAAAATATTGGAAAAAAAAGCAGAAAAGTCCAAAAAAGTTTCACCACACAGGGTAATATAAGTGCAAGTTGAAATATTTCAGCAGAATTTAAAATCTTTTATGTTATAGTATTGGAATCTTAAACAAATCTTAAACAAATTTGTCACCTGAGCAGCATATGTGAACAATCTTTTATATGAATGTCAGTGGCTGGAAACATGACAGGAATGAACAAAAGAAGAAAAAGCTGCAAGATAATGCAATGCATGGCTAAAAGGCCAGCAGCTAAGATAAGCTAGTGCTTAGAGAATGTCTCTCTCTATTAAAGAATAATTATTAATATAAATGAATATTTACATCATTTAGAATGAATTTCTCAAAAAGTCAGATATAAACTAGCTATAAGACTTCACAACAACCCTTCAAACTGTCAGCTCAGCAAGCTACTGGGATAAAACTAGCATGAAAGAGTCACAGCAGACTGGAACAAAGGGTCATACACTGACATAATTTGATGCATTTTAACAGGGCATGGTTCTTCTATTAGAAGTCTCATAAACATGTATTAAACAATAATTTTCTATCAGAAACATTCGTAAAAACGTATGCGTAGAGAATAAAGAAAATGTAAATATGTATTATTCAAAATATACATATGTATCTACAAACATCAAAGAATTAGAACATGTAGATTGCTTTTACTCCATATGATGCCTATAGAATGAAGGACAGTAACATATGTGTCTTGTATATATGTGCTGTATTGCAGACTTTATATGAAGTTCTTTTTATTAAGCTTTTGTATTACTTTGTATGTTAAAACTTTCATTAATTCGTAATCATTGAAGAGTAACAGCAAAACAGATATTATCAAATGCAGGTATAGTAAGAAAGGATAGTCTTTCTTATTAGAAATATTAGAGAAATAATAATGTCATGATAAAGCTGAGCAAGGAATGCTTGCATCTGTATCCTTTACAAAAATAAATTCTCAGCAGCATTTCTGAAAATAACTGCATGACCAGATTAAGATGCAATGAAGTAACACACTCTTCCCATTCAAGGAAGAAGAGATAAAATTATTTTGTACATGACAGCATTATGTAAAATCATTATGTAAAATAGAAAGGCAGGACTGCATCCTTTAAGAGAGTATAAATACCTTGTATCCAGGTGCAATCCCTGTCAGTTACATGGAAAATAAACTGTGCTGACCCAACTGTTGAGCTTTGCTTGCTTGAATGTTATTATGCTCATTATTTTTCCTCATAGACGCAATGCTTATACTACTTATCAGAATTTTTGGTGCTGAAACTCGGGAAGAAAAAAAGCAGAAAGTGCAGAAGTTTGAACAAGAAGGAAAGGTTAGGAGAGGAAATAGAGAAAGAAGGAAGGGAAAACCCATCCATATCATAGGAGGTGGAAGAAAGACTGCCAATGAATCCTAAAGGGCCTTCCGCACTGCTGATAGGATGAGGTTCTAAATTTCTCTTGCATGTTAATTTAGAAGCACTAAGACTTTGTTCTCGTATAGCTAACTGTGTAATCTGTAATTTATGATGCATGCAGTTGTTAAAAGTATTTGTATGTTAATAAGAGTTTAAATGTGGGGAAGCAAAGCACCCGTTATAAAAAACAGAAATAAGTCCTGAAAAGTTGAATTATAAAAGTAACAGTACTAGAGACGTAAAACACAATATTATACCAGAAAAAGTACCTGTAACCAGGCATAGAAGTAGATATTTATTAAGATTTGCTAAACCATTTCAGGAGAAAAAGTCTCAAAAGAAATCTAAAAGTGCTACTGAACGATCTCAGAAAGAGAGGTCTCAAGTAAAATCTAAATATTTTTTTAAATCCTGCAGGGGAACAGAAATGTCGCGCAATCTTTAAAACGTTACCTCAGAAAAAACAGGACATCATGGTTAATTTTATCTCCTAATTTTCCCAGGTTTGAAGAAATTATAACCCAAGCAAGAGAAGATGAAGGTGATGATAGTTTGCAAGATAGAGATCCACAATTTTTATTAGATATTATTCATGACTGGGTAAGTCAAAAGCAACAAAAGATAAAGGATAAAAATATACTGGAAGGATGGAAAAAAAAGAAGCGCTATTTATAAACTGCCATCCTTGATTTATACATTTACTAAATAGGGAAACCAAATCAGAATAAAAGAGATTTTATTAAGAAAACATTAATTCCAGCTCTTCCACAAAAGGCATTTTTATGTACAACTATGGAAGATCTGTCAAAAAGATGTTCCCACTTACAGGGAAGCATAGAAGTATCAGACACACAGGTAAAAGAAACAGCAAAAGAAATAAAAACTTTGTATAATGAAATCAAAGAAAGGGAACAGCAACATAAAGAAATATCTAACCAAACAGAATAGGTATAAGAAAAACTGAGGGAACAAAAGGAATAAATAGTTAATTTAGAAAAAGAAGTGAAATTCAGAGATTGTGAAATGAAAGCATTAAAACAGCTCTATAAGAAGCCATTAGATTAGAAACACAATTTGGTCAAAAAATTGAAGGTGATAGGGAAGAAGATAGGAAGACCCTCTTAGATGGAATAAAAGGAATATGGCAAATAACACCTGTATGGAGATACAGTTGCCAGAACTAGACTGGGAAAAGTTAGCAGAAATCTCTGTTAAATGTAGTTACCAATATCGTAGCCACACAACATCTAGCTATACTTCTTCAGTGAGTCCTACTGCTTCACCATGGGAAGGAACACTGAAATTAAGACAAAGCATCCAGTTAAACAGGCATTAGATGATAATGAATCTACTGACAGGTCATTAATTGCTTAAGAATTACAAGCAGCATTAACATACTTGGGAGGAAAATGGGACCCCTGTAAAGAATCATGGACTGACAGAAGAGAAAAACTTGAATAAGGGCAAATAATATTTGGATGTCCAGAGAAGATTTATGTTCTGTAGCTATTGCAATGATGTCATCAGGGAAAAAGGTTATTCAGAACATATAGGAAGGTAGAGTCAACTGGAATAAAATTTAAGGATTTCTATAAGATATGCCACCTCATCGTAAAGTTCAAAGGGGAAAAAATAAATGAAATAAAGTTAGGTGATAGAGGAGATTTAGATGTATATATTCATAAAAAATGTGATGTTTATAGATTGTATAATGATCAAGAAAGGCCTGAAATAAATAACCCAGCCTTCCTAGGTACAGAATTAGTAGGACTATTAATTTCTTTTAAAAGGGATGTCCTAGTAAGGTATCAACCTTATAAGTATGGTACAAGGTTGCAGTATTTGTCAGCATGGAAGGAGATGATCCACAGTCCACTCTGCTTTGCCAGGGATGGTCTGCACTGCTCCCCTCTAGGCTTTCAAATATTAGCTAAAACATTGTCTTTCCCCCATAGCGCCTTTTTTATGCAATGCCAAACTGAAAGTACTTCCAACATAGCAAATCAAAACCAAGAAAATCTAAAGATATTACTGCTCAATGCTAGGAGTCTAAACAACAAACTCCACTCCCTAGAAGCTCTCTTTACCCAAGAGAATGCTGACATATGTGAGGTCACTGAGAGATGGATTAAAGCCTCAGAGAGCACATCGACAGTGAAAGGTTATAATGCCTTCCACACATTTAGGCCAGCTACTTCACTGGCAGGGTCTAAAGGTGGTGGTGTCTCTATTTAAATCACAAATGAATATACTTCAAGGCTGGTCAAACAGGACAATGCACTTGAGTTGCTCCATGTCCAAATCACCATAAGTAAAATTCAGTACCACTTCCTTGTAAGCGGTAGGTCCTCCTCTATGACCCAGAAAACTCATATCATGTATTTAAACTTATTAGAAGCACTAACCATCCAACCCAATATCATATTCATGGGTGCCTTTAATTACGCCACTATTAGCTGGGGATCCTATATGACACCAAACATACAGGCACAGAAATTCCTGGATTTTGTAAACACAACCCCCCTGAACTAAATAGTCAATACACCAACCGGGGGTGCAAACGTACTGGATCTCATCTTCACTAATATGGGAGAGTGCTGCACACCCCCTAGTGTAATGCCTTCCCTGGTAAGGTCAAATCACAAAATGGTCTCCTTTGAAGTAAAAATAAAACCTGGCCCCCCAGCTAAACCTGGAATATTCAGGAACTATTCTAAGGCTAACCTCCTGCTATTAAGTGAGACCCTGACAAAATTTCAAGCCACCATAATCCCTGAGTACACTGCTGCCTATGCAGAACTGTTCACACAAACCCTGTACAAGTATGTTAATAGCCGCATAGAGGCAGCTGTACCCACCAGAAAGAAGTACAGAACTAACTCAAAAAACAAGTCACCCTGGTGGAATCACAAAATCAATAGGCTGTATAACAGAAGGAAGAAAATCATGGCAAAAATTAGGAGGTGCAGCACCCAGCAGGATAAAAGCACTCTCATCAAACTAAACAAACAACTCAGAGGACAAATAAAGTTTACCAAAGCCAAATTTGAGGTGCATTTGGCCTCTCAGGCCAAGAACAACCACAGAACATTCTTTAGCTATGTTCACAACCTCAAAGGTAATACACAATTGCGTGCAGAGCTCATTGTAAATGGAGCCACCTTACTGAGCCAGAAGATATAGCAAACATCCTGGGTGATAAATTCAGCTCCAACTTTACCCCTCTCTCCCCCTCAACCTTCCCTCAGGAAATATCATCAGATATAACTCCCCTTACTATCACTAGGGAACAGATCCCTAATGCTCTCTCCAAGACCAAGAACACTGCATTAATGGGCCCAGACAATATCCCAGGATGCCTTTTAAATAGCATGAAACCTGACCTATCAGGGCCTCTGGAATTACTATTTAACTGTAGTCTCCAAACAGGTTTCATGCATCATGAATGGAAAAAGGCAACAGTCATCCTTCTGCACAAAGGTGGGCAATCTACAGACCCTGGAAACTACAGACACATAAGTCTCACTAGTCTTATATGTAAAGCCATGGAAAGAATTATCATGGAGATGATCAACAGAGATAAAGCAAACATCCAGACACTGGACACAACACAGTTTGGTTTTGTCAAGGGCAGATCATGTCTACTTAACTTGGTGGACTTCTTTGAGAAGGTCACCAACGCAATGGATGAGAACAAAATTGTTCACACTGCCTACCTCGACCTGGCCAAAGCATTTGACATAATACCCCACTCGGGCATTGTTGACAAACTCAAGAGGTTAGGTATAAATCCGTATGTCACTCAGTGAATAGCCAACTGGCTCACATACAGGACACAGGAAGTTACAATTGGGAAGTCCACCTCTACAAAGAGGCCAGTCACAAGTGGAGTCCTTCAGCAATCAATCCATGAACTTCTCCTTTTTGGCATTTACTTTTCAGAAATCAAGCCAATGTCAATAGTCTCTGGCTGACTAAATTTGCAGATGATTGCAAATTAGGAGCTGTCATTGAATTTTACACTGACACAAATGTTACCCAGGAGGGGCTGACACAGGCAAACAACTGGTGTCAGAGCCATAGACTAAAACTAAATGCCAAGAAATGCATAATAGTACCCTTTGGGAAGTCATCCATCCCTGGTAACTATCATATTGACAACACACCCCTTAGAGCTGACCCAGTAGTCAGGGACTTAGGGACACACATAGATAGTAATCTAGACTTTGACCATCATGTGTCTACAATGGTGAGGAAATAATTCTATGTTGCGTAACTTATAAAGAAAGGTATGGCATCTAAGTCCAAGGAAGTCATTGTTCCACTGTATTGGGAATTCATCAGGCCTATCACTGAGTACAATGCCCCCTTTGGTATGTACCTAATCAGGTATATCCATCAGTTGGAATGCCCACAGAGGTTCCTCACTAAAAGAGTACAGGGCCTAAGTAAAATGTCCTATGCAGACCAGCTCAAGGCCCTATCCCTGTATTCTGACTCCAAGCTTTTGAGGGGAGATCTATGCCTGGCATACAGAGCATTGTCAGACCCCTCTCTAATGGGCCTCCTGCATATCACAAAACAAACAGCACCAGAATTACCCATTCTAAAGACTTAAACCTTGCCTGTGATATAAATAGCACCTGCTGGAGAGATAGATATGTATCTCAGAGACTACCCCCCTCTATGAAAGAGGCTCCCCATCCATGTGAAACAGAGTTCTTCCCTAACCCAATTCAAATGCAACTTTGGCAATTGGATGGGAAACCAGAAATTCATCCCTAGTTTGGCACCTATGTTTCTAATGGACACAGGCAACATGTAAATGGTTCATCTCTCAGGCTCATGCTTACACTTATCATTGGTATCAGAACTTGTCAGGGATTTGGGATGCTTAAAAAGTCCTTTGAGGTCATTAGCCTAGTAAACATCTATGAACCTATTAACCTATTTGTATAAGACCTTATTATCAATTTGTGAAATGAGAAAAGAACTAACAAATAAACCAAAGGAAGTCAAACAGTATATGTCAATGATGGCAAATTAAATTTAAATGAAGATGAAACAGCAAATAAAAGAAAATTCACAGGAAGATGCAATAACTGTAATAAAGAAGGTCATATAGCCAGGGATTGCTGGGCACCAGGAGGAGGTAAATCTGAACAAGGACCTAATCAAAAAAAGGAAACGAGAAGAAAACGAAAAGGTAGATAAGGATAGAGTTCCTCAAGCTTTTTTGGAAAGATTGGAAATCTTGAAAAGTAGATGGCAAATTCTATCTTATCCAGTTAGGAATTTGTTTTCTCCATAGCCTCCCTAAAAATGGTTTTGATGGTAGGCCACATGCTCAAAATTGGGTAGGAGGCCATTTAGATACATAAGTAATATATACAGGAGCCACAATTAGCATTACTACATGAGCATTCCCAGTAACAAGGACTATAAGTTTTCAATGACTGAGGGGGGATTTTCTCAAGCTCAAATAAGTCTCCCTGTAGAAACAAAGATAGGGGAAGATACATGGTATCTACATGAATGGGTATTAGGCCCTTACCTACAGAACATCATTAGAAGTCTCATTTTTAAACAAAGAGGTTACATTATAGATTTGTGTAGTAGGGAATTGATAAAGGGATCATTAGACAAAGTGTTAATCATATTTGAAGCTTTACACAAATACAGTGTCAAGGATCCAGGGCAATATAATTTACTTGAGTTATTGAAAACATCAAATCAAGAGCTGGTTCAACTAATCTATTGTTATCAGGATAGTTTTGCTAAACATAGGAATGACTGTGGACAAATCCCTAACTTTATTCCCAAAGTAAGAGACAATCTCAAGAAACCTATAAAACAGCATCCAATCTAGAAAAAAATAGAACAGGCAATGTTGAATACTGTAAAAGCTTTAGAAGCTTAAGGGGTTGTGAAAAAAATAATTTCACCAGCTAACAGTACATATTATCCTGTACAGAAGCCAGATGGAAGTAGTCATCTCACTAGTGATTAAAGAAAACTCAATAAGGTAGTTCCTTGCCCTTTGCTATTAGAAGGTAGCATGCCTGATCTTATTGCTTAGATTCATGAAAAAATTAAAATTTTCAGCACAGTAGGTATAATTAATGGTTTGGGAATTTGCTTTTATTGTAGAGGCACAAAAATATACTTCGATAAGAATGCCTCAGGGCTTTCATAATGCTCCAACAGTTTTTTGTCATACAATGTAAGAAGTTCTAAAATCACTAAAATGTAGATCCTCTATTATTCATTGTGTACATGACATCATTGTAGGCAGAGAGACTGAAAAGCAGCACTTGAATGCACTGAAAGAAATTTTCCAAGGATTAAAACTGACCCTAAAAAGAGTCAGTTTATATAGAATTATGTTACTTTCATAGGTGTCACAGAAGCATTAGTGAGAACAAAAACAACTGATTAGATGGTTATCAATTCCAGCTACTGTCACAGGGTTAAGGCATGCCATAGGAATCTTTGAATTCTTAAAAAGAATGGATACCAGATTACATAGGTAAAACTAAAGTCTTGACAGTTATGCTTAAGGGAAACAAGAAGGAAGATTACCCTCTCAGTTGGAATGATGAGACATTAGCAGACTTCTCTAAGATAAAAAAGTACATATTTCTTCACCTGCTTTAGGTGCCTCAGAAATAGACAAAGTGTTCAGCATACAGATTGGACATAATGGTGAAACTATGATGGCTATAGTGTTGCAAAAAAGAGGATATCAATATCAGGTTTTGGGTTATTATTCCCTAACTATGAGTCTGGTTGTAAAAGGGATGAAAGAATGTGAAAAGCAAGCCATTACAGAAGAATGGTCTGCTGAAGTGACATGCCATATGATCCAGGGCTCTCCAACTGTGCTACACACCAAACATACTCAAGTAAAATATAAGCTATATGGAAATCCAAAGGACATGAACAATGCACAACTCAGTAGAATCACTACAAGTTTTGCAAGTCAGGAAGGAGGGATTAGAGTAGAAGTCCCTCAAATTAATTTTTTTATCAGAATTTTTTAACTACTAAGGAGAATCTCATGAATGTCTTTATTTGGAAAATGAGAAGGAGCACTTAAGAGTAGACACCCAAACCATTGAAGGTGCTTCAAATTGGTACACAGATGGAGCTATGTATTGGAGCTCTGAAAGGGAGTGTTTTGTAACAGAATGGACAATTTACAATGCAGAAATAAAAGGGAAAGAGAAGGACAGTCTCCCAGGGGGATGCTCAGGACAATGAGCTGAACTAGAAGCTGTCAGCTCATTACAGCCAACTGCGCCTCCAGGAATTTCTGCAGTTACCTCCTACTGTGCCTTTAGGTGTCAAATATTGCTTATTCATATTTGCATTAATAATTCCAAAACCATGCTACATACAAGGTATTGGAATATTTTATCTTGAAGAATACAAAATGGCAAACACAATTGTATTGATATCTGACCTCTATCAATGAGTATTTCTTAGAACTGTAATGTGATAACTTCATTTTTTTCAAGGCTCAAGCCACACCCACTGGGAGTTAAAGGTACACACTCAAAAGATCTGTACTGGAGGCAATGAGGTTAGCAAACATTGCTATTATCCAGACCTATAAACAGTTATACAGAGAGTGAGTATGTAATCCAAATTCTAACATAGTCTCTTCCCATTTGAGCAAGGAGAGGTTTGATTACAGCTGATGGTAAACCAATCAGATATCAAGAAGTGTTAACAGAAATTTGGCACCTGATAAAAGATGACAAACCTTCTACAGTGAACATAAATAAGATCAAAGCACATACCAAAAATAAAGTACATAGGCTAATAAAACAGTAGATCAACTAACAAAAGAAGGGGCTCTTAATGCTAAGCAAACATATCCAATACAAAATGTTTTTCAATACTTGGCATGGGAAATAAATATGGAAGAAAAACAAACAAGGGAAATGGTACAAAAATTTTGAATAAGTGCCAAATACAAATGGACTTACCTACATATTCTTTGCCTTTATATTGTACAACATACTTTTGTAAAGACCAATGCACAGAGCATGCACATAAAGTGTAAGACTAGATGGATAAAATCATTTAGATTCAATGTGATGGGATGAACATAGCAAGTACTGTGTGTAGATTCAGTTATGATGACAAATGAAAAAGCCATTATGGGGTCCAGAATTTGAACAAGGATGCTCATAAGATATTGAATGTGACAACAAGACCATCAATAGTTAGGAAGTTTAGTGAAATTTTTGAGAGGACAGCCAAATATTATAAAAAAAGGACAAAATGGAGGAATTTAAAATAATACAGGGGAATGATTGGATATGGATTATGCTCCCAGGACCTCAGTCAGTATCAGGAGAATTAAAAAAAAATGTCCTCTACACAAAGTAAGAACAAGTGAGCCTGAGAAAGGTAAATGTTGCTAACTTACTATCATAATTTTCTAGAGCATCCAGGAAGGGAAAGACTACAAATTGTTAGTACTAGATTCAAACGGTAAGGTATAACAGCAGGCATTCAAACTCATGTAGATAGATGTGTTATGTGTACAATCCAAAATGTAGAGAAGCATAATAAGAAAAAAATATATAGAATCACACAATCATTGGGACCCTGGGAAAGGGCACAAGTGAATGTTGTGTTCTTCCAACTGTACCAGGAGGATTCTATTTCGTACTCACCCTAATGGATGGCTGTACTGCAGTGGTGGTGCTGCGGTAGCGTTGTCACCTTCCAGTAAGATGTTCGATTCTCAGTTAGAGTGTCTTCTGTGTGGAGACATGCGTGAATGGGCATACCCTCGTTGAAGGTTGTGTGTCAGGGCCGGCAACTCGGCACATAAAAATCTACTGCCAATCATTAGCAGACCGGAGTTCCACTGTGGCAACCCCTAACCGGGAAAAGCTGAAAGACACAACAACAACAACAACAACAAACAACAACTCACCCTAATGGATGGCTAGACTGGATGGGTGGAGGCTCATCCAACAAAAAAGGAGATGCCAACTTAGTAGTAAGAATAGTGAGTGAAAGGATCATCCCAACATGCTGAACAAGGAGAAAATTACAATCAGCTGCCTGTTGGGTGCCAGGATCCACCACATAACGCATGCACTCAAGTCACTCCACAAGTACAAATACAACTCTGTCATTGTCCATGCGGGAGTGAATGACTTGAGACGTACCTCCCTGGACTACATGAAAAGAGACATGGAAGAGCTCTTGAATTATGTGACCCAGGCAGGTATGACCCTAGCCCTGAGTAGCATCCTACCTTCACCCAGAATGATACTACAGTATAAGGCCAAAATGATTGACTTCAACAATTGGCTAAGTTTCTGGTGTCATTCAAAGGGGATCCAGTATTTGTCTGCCTGGGAAGACATGATCAACAAACCACAATGCTTTGTCAGAGATGGTCTGCACCTGTCACCCCTGGGATTCAGGTTACTGGCTAAAGCTCTTGCCACCCCTATAGTGCCTTTTTTAGGCAAGGTTCAAAGGATAAAACCACCACTGTAACAGATACAAGCATGCAAAATCTGAAGGTAATGCTACTCAATGCAAGAAGTCTAAACCTCACAATGCACTCTCTCGAGGCACTCCTAAAAATGGAGAACATTGATATCTGTGCAGTAACTGAGACCTGGTTTAAGGCTCCAGAGAGCACCCCTGCAATACCAGGCTACAATTCTTACCCCACTTTTTGGCCACAAAACCAAGACCGAAACACTAAAGGTGGAGGAGTGTCCATATTCACCAAGGATATTCACACCTCCAGGCTAGTTGCCCAACACAATGCATCTGAAATTCTCCAGGTGCAACTAACACTAGGTAAGACTGCAATCCAAACTGTAGCCTGCTACAGATCCCCCAACATGCCCCAAGATTCTCGCTACACCTTTCTAAACATACTGGAAAATATTAAGATACAACCAAACACCCTAATACTGGGTGATTTCAATTACCATGCCATTAATTGGGAAAACTACTCGGGTACAAACTCCTTTTCCCAACGGTTCTTGGAATTCATAAATTCCAATGCCCTGGATCAACTAATCCATTGTCCCACCAGGGGCTCCAATATTCTAGACCTGGTCATTACCAACATGGGAGATAGATGCTCCACACCAGTGGTCACCCCCTCATTGGTCAGGTCTGACCATAAGCAAATCACCTTTGACATCCACATCCCACCCCACCCCCCAGTGAGGAAACCTCCTTAAAAAACGTCTCCATAGCCAACTTCATGCTACTGAAGTCAGAAGTGACAAATTTCACAACACCCACACAGACGGGATCTGGAAATTCGACTGCAGAATCCTACACTAAGGCACTGTATGAGTACATCCACTCATGCATGAATCATGCCATCCCAAATAGAACCAAGATGCTCTTCTCCAAAAAAGGAAGCCAATCTGGTGGTCCCATGCTATAAACAAACTATACAACAGAAGGAAGAAACTGTTGCAGAAAAGAGGAAAATTCCCAGGATGCAAAAAACTCCCTCACCAGCCTCAGTAAGAAGCTGAGATCCCTCATAAAATCCTCAAAAGCTAGTTACGAAAATAAAATCACCAAAGATTCCAAAGACAACCACAAGGCATTCTATAGTTATGTCAAGAATCTAAATGGCAATGCTCAGATCTGCTCTGAGCTACAACAGAATGGCATTAAATATACTGATCCCAAAGATATTGCCAGTATCCTGGCAGATCGATTTAGTGCCAACTTCACCCCCCCTCTCACCCCCTAAAGGGCCCATCTCAATACCAAAAGATTGCCAAGTTCCGATAATCATGGCCACACAGGTAGAAACCACACTCTCCAAAGCTAAAAATACAGCATCCATGGGACCAGATGACATCCCAGGCTGTGTATTACATGAACTACAAAATGAATTGACACCTCACCTAAGTGTCATGTTTAATCATAGCCTCACCTCAGGCTTCATGCCCACTGAGTGGTGCACAGCTACAGTTATCCCGTTCCACAAGGGAGGATCCGCTTTGGATCCCGGGAACTACTGTCCCATTAGTTTGACAAGCCTGATCTGCAAGGGCATGGAACGCATTATCATGGAACTTATAAACAAAGACATTGGCAATCTTCAAACACTGGACCCCACCCAGTTTGGGTTTGTGAAGGGCCGATGAATTACCACATAGGTGGCAGGACACTAAACATTGAAAGTGTGATGAGAGACCTAGGGACACAGGTTGACAGTGGTCTCACTTTTGATAACCACATCACAAAAACATTCAGGAAATCCTTCTATGTGGCACACCTCATCACTAAGGGCTTTTCATCCAGAAAAAAGGAGGTCATTGTCACACTGTACTCATCCCTCATTAGACTCATTATAGAGTATAATGCCCCATTTGGTATGTACCTCACAAGACATCTACAACAGCTGGAAAGGCCACAGAAATACCTCACTAAAAGAATCACAGGCCTAAAGCAGATGCCATATGCTGACCATCTAAAAAAACTCCAGTTATACTCTGTGGCATATCGTCTACTCAGAGGCGATCTCTGCTTATCATACAAGGCCATGTCAAACCCTGAGCTGTTGGACATGCTCCACTTAAAGAAATCCCAATCCCTCAGAGCCACACGCTCCAGGGATCTAAACCTTGTCATCACAATGAACAAAACATGCTGGAGGGATAGGTTCCTGACCCAGAGACTCCCCATACTCTGGAATAGACTGCCCATACATGTCAAGCAGAGCGCCTCATTGGACCTCTTCAAAAGGAACCTTGATGATTGGATGGGAGATAGGAAATTTACACTGGGGATCATCTCAGTCACCCTGCTAGACAGGGATCCAGAGAAGTAAATATTGTGGGAAGAAATATCCAGGAAATTCTTATGGCTAGGCTTGCATAGGCCCTTGGGTCGATAATCTAGTACCAACCTATGAACCTATGAACATGGGTAGTTCTCAGAGAAATACATTGTGATCAAGGGACTCATTTTACTGGGAAGGTAACAAAACAAGTATGCCAAATTTGGGTAATTAAGCAAAGGTTTCATACTCCTTACCATACTCAGAGTTCTGGGAGAGTTGAAAAAGTTAAGTGAATTAACTCTGAAAGAAGGATTAAAGAAAATGATCACTGAGTATGGGAATGATTGGGTAAAATATTTACCCAACATTTTGATTAAGGTGCAAAATTCTGCTCAAGGATGTGGATTAATTCCACACAAATTAATGACAGATCGACCTATGAATCTACAAGGAGGTGAAATCCCTTATGGGATACCATTAGAAGACACAAAATTGTGGGATCAGCTCCAAGACCAAGTCAGTTGGGCAAAATGGAGAGTCTGGGAAGCTGGACAAACCCATAGTCTAGAACAATCCAAAAAATGTTGGTAGTCCATCATCCAAATCCTGCACCAAGGTAACCATTCTGCCCCAATGAGGACTGTAGTTCTACAGAACTCCATAGCATTAGATTTTGTTCTTGCTAGTAAAGATGGTACTTATGCATTGGTAAGAGAGAAATGTTGTATTTATATTCCAGATAATGAACCTGAAATCAGGAGCCACCTGAAATTAATTGAGGAAATTACTCAAAAAGCACAAATAGAAAAGGAAACATAGTTCTCTTGGCTGAGTGGTTCTAACAATGGCTGGGGAGAAAACATAATGCAACTTATACTGGTTATAGTTGGCATTTTTGGTTGTGTTAGCCTAATAATTATTGCCATGACTTTTACATTTGAACTCGTTTTAATGGACAATTTCAGGCCAATAAAGCCAAGTCATGGGCAATCAGAATCGCCATATAGCTGACACACCTGATGTTCATAAGGGTCATTTGCATATATCCCATGTGCCTTTGTTATAGAAGGTTTGGGAGGTCACTCATTGGAAGTTCTAGCTTGGCTGGAGTTTTCATTTAGTTTTTTCTGATTGGTTTTTCAGTGTGACCTTCCAACTCTTTGATTTAATTTGTTATTTGGGATATTTTGCAGTCATCCTAATGACAATGGACATCAGCTGGGTATAACAACCCTGTGTTTCTTATACTTAGTCAAACACTCTGCTTATGCTATGCTGATGAGGTCATAACAAGTCCAAAATAAGCATATCCATAGCTAGTGGGATTTGGCTTTATTGGCCTGAAATTATCCATTAAAACAACTTCAAATGTAAAAGTCATGGGCAATCAGAATCGCCATATAGCTGACACACCTGATGTTCATAAGGGTAATTTGCATATATCCCACGTGTCTCTGTTATAGTAGGTTTGGAACTGTTATAGTACTGGAATATTAAACAAATTTGAGACACCATCTTTCAATATCTTCTCTGAGCAACATGTGTAAGCAATCTTCTATATGAATATCAGTGGGTGAAAAATATGACAGGAATTAACAAAAGAAAGAAAAGCTGCAAGAAAATGCAATGCCTGGCTAAAATGGCACCAGCTAAGATAAGATAGTGCTTATAAAGAATTCTACTCTCCATCAAAGCATAATTATCAATATAAATTAATATGTACATTGTTTGGAATTAATTCCTCTAAAAGTCAGATGTAAACAAGCTATAAGACCTCACAGAAATCCTTAGAACTGTCAGTTCAGCAAGCTACTAGGATAAAATTAGCATGAAAGAGTCACAGCTGACTGGAACAAAAGGTCACACACTGACACATAATTTGATGTAATGTAACAACAGGAAATGGCTCTTCTGCATAGAGTGTAACACTAGGTGGGTAAAATCATTCAGATTCAATATGATGGGATTATCATAACAAGTATGGTGTGTAGCTTCAGTTATGGGGAAAAATTAAATGAAGGCTTTATGAAATCCAGAACTTGAACAAGGATGCTTATAAGACATTAAATGTGAAAAAAACTAGACAGTCAACAGTTAAGAAGCTTAGTGAAAATTTTGAGAGGATAGCCAAATATTATAAAAAGGACAAAAATGGAGGAATTTAAAATCATACAAGGGAATGAATAGATATGGGTTATGATCCCAGGACCTCAGTCAGTATCAGGATAATTCAAAAAAGGTTCTCTACACAGAGTAAAAACTATTGAGACAGAGAATGGAAAAATGTTGCTAACTTACTATCACAATTTCCTAGAGTATCCAGGAAGGGAAATACTACAGCAAGTTAATAGTTCTAATATTCAAAATGGAAAGGTATCACAGCAGACATTCAAAATCATATGGCTACATATGTCATTTGTACAATCCACAATGTAAGGCAACATAATAAGAGAAAACAAAATAGAGTCATACAAGCACTGGGACCCTGGGAAAGGGTACAAGTGGATTCTGTAGGACATCTTCCAACTGCACCAGGAGAATTCCATTTCTTACTCACCCTAATAGATGACTAGACTGGATGAGTGGAGGCTCATCCAGTAAAAAGGAAGATGCTAACTCAGTAGTCAGAATAATGAGTGAAAGGATCATCCCAACATGGAGAGTACCCAGTGAAATATATAGTGATCAAGGGGCTCATTTTACTGGGAAGGTAACAAAACAAATGTGCCAAATTTGGAGAATTAAGCAAAGGTTTCATACTCTTTGCCATCCTCAGAGTTCTGGAAGAGTTGAAAGAGCTAATTATTGCATCAATGGGTGCCTTACCTGCTACATAGAATGGAAAGACTGATGCTTCTGTTAGGACATCATTTCCTACATTTATTGCTGCTATATCAATATATCTACATAATCTAACATTTCTAGTATTGTAATTAGGCAATGTTGAAATGTGTTCAATGGATGAAATTACATTTTCTAAGTAAAATAATCCACTCCAATTCTCAAGAAGCCATTTGTAGGCTTTGGTTAGTGTAAGCCTAATAATTATTGCCATCAAATGTGGAAGTGAGTGTGTGAGATGTCAGGCAGTGCAGATTTTGATAGCAGACCAAGTGCATTAGGTCCAAGATATAGTATAATTTATTAAGTTCTCTGAGCGAATGAAGCTTGAATATTGATGATATCCACTGAATAAAAGCAACGAACATGAGTCCTAATGTCTGTTTAGGGAGAACACTGTAATGGTATTGGAATCTTAAACAAATTTGAGGCACCAGCTTACAAAATCTTCTCTGAGCAGCATGTGTGAACATTTTTTATATGAATATCAGTGGCAGAAAACGTGACAGGGATAAATAAAAAAAAAAACTGCAAGAAAATGCAATGCCTGGCTAAAAGGGCACCAGCTAAGATAAGATAGTGCTTATATAGAATTATTCTCTCTATCAATGATAATTATCAATATAAATTAATATTTACATTGTTTGGAATTAATTCCTCTAAAAGTCAGATGTAAACCAGCTATAACACTTTGCAGCGACCCTTATAACTGTCAGCTCAGCAAGCTACTAGTATAAAATTAGCATGTGTCGGCAGACTGGAACAAAGGGTCACACACAGATGCAGTCTGATGTATTGTAACAACAGGGAATGGCTCTTCTATTAAAAGTCTCATAAACATGCATTAATCAGTAATTTTCTTTGAAAAACATGCTTAAAACACATGGGTAGAGAATAAAGAAAGTGTAAATACATATTATGTAAAATATACATATATATCTACAAACATCAAAGGATTAGAACATATAGATTGCTTTTACTCCATATTCTGTCTATAAAATGAAAGACAGAAACAAATGTTTGTCTTGTATATACATGCTGCACTGCAGCCTTGATTATATGAAGTCTTTTTATTAAGCTTTTGTATTACTTTGTATGTTGCAAACCTTCATAAATTTTTACTCATTGAATTGTAATAGCAAAACAGATATCAAATGCAGCTGTAGTAAGAATGAATAGTTTTTCTTATTACAAATATTAGAGCAATAATACTGTCATGATAAAGCTAAGCAAGGAATGCTTGCATCCGTATTCTTTATCAAAATATATTTTCTCAGCAGATTTCTGAAAATAACCGCATGACCAGCTTAGGATGCAATGAAGTGCCACACTCTTCCCATTCAAGGAAGAAAATATAAAATTATTTTGTACATGACAGCATTATATTAAACAGAAAGGTAGGACTGCATCCTTTACATGAGTATACATACCTTGCGTCCAGTTACAATCCTTGTCAGTTGCATTGTGAATAAACTGTACTGTCCCAACCATTGAGCTTTACTTGGTTGCTTGTTATTCTGTTTGTTATTTTTTCTCATAGATGCAATGCTTGTATACACTTGTACATTTTCCCTTTTAATGAAAAGCTTGTTTCTCACACTTCAATGCTTTGCACACTGCTGAGAATCTTGAATAAAAGACTCTGACGTGGTGTAGCTCTGGGTTAAATATCACTGGTTTCCTAGGACGGGATCTAATCAAATACAGCCAGTACTGGTGTTCTAGTCCTGTGGTTAGAATTTCAGAAACTTTAGCTTAATGTCTCATTGGATGCTTGGGCAGACACAAGATCAGGGGGAAAAGCAGTAGCAAAGTAAACAGAAAGGCACTAGAATACAAATTTAAGCAGGTAAAGGATACAAAGTATATAAAAATCTAGCAACAAAAAAATGGAATATAAATAGCTGTAAAAGTACTGAAGCACAAATCCTGGAGCAGAATTCACAACAGTGCCACTACTGAAATTCCACCACAGACTAAGACACCAGACAATGTAGAGATTTGACAATAATGCTCTTCATGGAAAAAATGCTACCATAAATGGTTATATGAGGCTCAAATCTGGCAAAAGTTAACAGTTCTGTTTCAACTGTGAATGAAGCTACAAGATTAAGACCCAAGGTCAGGATCCAAATGCACACATCTAGCTTTTAGAAGTAATTCTACTTAGGGAGTTAGACATGCAGTATAATGCATGCTCTATCAAGAATGATAAAATCTTGCAATAATACATAATCTTCTCACAACTGCAAATGAAGCTAAAAGACTAAGATTGCAGAACAACCTGAAACAAATGTAAACAGATAATCTTTTGGATAAAATGTGGAAAAAAGGAAAATGTACAAAAAAGTATTACCACACATGTAAGTATCAGAGCAACCTAAAATATTTATGCACAATTTAATAAAAACTTTCTTATTCCCTTTTAATGAAAAGGTTATTTCTCACACTTCTGTACTTTCCATGCCTGTTGAGTAATCATCCCTGGGTGGGTATAACTTTGTGCTGGGTATAGTAGACTTGCTAAATAGGGATCCAATCAGATGAAGACAGTATCAGAGCTTTAGTCATATGGGCATTATTTCTGAAACTTTGGGTTAATGTCTCAGTGGGGGCTGTGACAGACACAAAGAGCAGAGAGGTAAACATAAAGGCACTGGAATGCAACTTTAAGCAGGTGAATGATAAGAAGAACATCAGAATATAGCAGAAAAATGGAATACATGCAGCTGGAACAGAATTTGCAATACTGCCACTACTGCAATCCCACCACAGATGAAGGCAATACACTATGCAGCCATTTACCAGTCATGTTATTTATGAAATTTCCTGTGATAAATGACTAAATGAAGCTCAAAACTGGCAGCGCTTCTCAGTTCTGACATAACTGTAAATGAAACTGCAAGACTAAGGTTTGCTTATGGAGATAGATATGCAGTGTAGTTTATGCTAAAACCATGCAGTAAAAAACATTAAGTCCGTAACTGCAAATGAAGTTATATGGCTATGGTACCAGAACATATTAAAATGGAATACATATAACTGTTTTGTTAAAACAAGGAGACAAGCAGAAAATAATTTAAAAAAAGTATCACCACATTGGTTACTGTTATCACACTTAAAATATTTAAGCAGAATTAAATAAAAGTTTTTTCTTCCCTTTTGATGAAAAGCTTGTTTCTTATACTTTGAAGCTTTCCATGCCTCTCACAGTCTTGAATAAAAGGCCCTGGGTGGGTATATCTCTGTGATAACTTTAGCAGACCTTTTTCTTCCCTTTTGATGAAAAGCTTGTTTCTTATACTTTAGGGCTTCCCATGCCTCATAAAATCTTGAATAAAAGGCCCTGACTGAATATAGCTCCATGATGACTTCAGCAGACTTACTATGGAGGGGATCTAATCAAATGAAGACAATATGAGAGCTCCTGTCCTATGGTTAGAATTTCAGAAATGTTACTTTAAAGTATCAGTGAGGTCTAGAGTCAGAGACAGAAAACAGTGGAAAAGCAGTAGTAAAGTAAAGAGAAAGGCTATGTAATGCATCTTTAAGCAGGTAACTGATAAGCACAATAGAATATTCTAGCAGCAAAACTGGAATATAAGCAGCTGTAAAAGTGTTATAGCAAACCTCCTGCAGCAGACGTCACAATGCTGCCACTACTGAAATCCCACCGTAGATCAAGCCAGCAGACTATACAGACTTTTATCAGCAATGCTGTTTATGAAAACAGTGCCATAATAAATGAGTAACTGGGGATCAAATCTGACAGTATTTCACAGTTCTGCCACAACTGTGAATGAAACTATAAGATTAAGTTCCCAGATACTGGACAAAGTACAAACAGATAGCTTTTACAACTAATTCTACATATAGAGGTAGAAGTTTACTATAATACATATTGTATAAACAATGTAAACATCTTACAGTAATACACAATGTTCACACAATTGATAATGAAGCTAAAGATGAAGGTCCTAGAACAAACTAAAACAACTGCAAACAGAATACTTATTTGGCTAATGCATGGGAAAATGAACACATTTCAAAAAAGTATCACCATACTAGTGACTATAAATGATAATAAAAATAATTAAGCAGAATTTAAATAAAAGTGTTCTTCCTCTTTGATGAAGATCTTGTTTTTCATATGTTGGGGCTTTTCATGCCTCTGAAAGTATTGAATAAAAGTAGCTATGTGCTAAATACAGCAGACTTGCTAGTGGGGGCTCCAATCAAATAAAGACAATATTGGAGTTCTAATCTTATGAACAGAATTCCAGAAACTTTACCTTAAAGTCTCAGTGGTGACTAGGAGAAGGCAGAAAACAGGGGGAACAGTAGCAAAGTAAACATAAGAGTACTGGAATGCAAATTCAACCTGGTAAATGATAAGTGGATTATAAGACTCTAGCAGCAAAACTGGAATACAAGCAGCAGTAAAAGTACTGAAGCATAACTCCTGGAGCAGAATTCACAATATTGCCATAACTGTAATCCCACCACAGATTAGTGCACCAGACCATCCAGACGTTTATCAACAATGTTGTTTATGGAAATAAAATGCTGTAACAAATGCCCAAATGAGGCCCAAAATTGACAGTATTTCACAATTCAGCCACAACTGTGAATGAAGCTAGATGACTGAGACCCAAGACATGGGTCAAAATAGAAGTACCAAGCTTTTACTAATAATTCTACTTATCGAGATAGTAGTGCCAAATAGTGAATAAATCATGCTAAAATCTTGTTCTAACACTCAGTCATCCCACAATGGCAAAATAAGCTACAATACTATGTTCCCAGAATATACTAAAGATAACTGTTTACCTAAAACATAGAAAAAAGCTGAAAAATGCAAAACAGTTTCACACACAGGTCACTATAAGTGCAACTTAAAATATTTCACCAGAATTTAAATAAAGTCTTTTATCTGTTTTGATGAAAAGCTTGTTTCTCACACTTCATGGCTTTCCACACTTCTGAGTATCTTGAATAAAAGACCCTGGGTGGGTGTAGGTCTGAGATAAATATCACTGATTTTCTAGGAAGGGATGTAGTCAGCTACAGTTAATATTGGAGCTCTAGTTCTATGAATAGAATTGCAGAACATTTAGCTTAATGTTTCTGTGGGGCTGGGGCCGACACAAAGAATAGGGGAAAACAGTAGCAAAGTAAACAGAAGGGCACTAGAATTCAATTCTAAGCAGGTAAATGATAAGAATAATATAAGACTCTAGAAAATTAAATGGAATATAAACTGCTGTAAAGGTACTGAAGCACAAATCCTGGAGCAAAATATACATTACTGCCACTACTAGAATCCCACAGCAGATTAACTTATTCACTCCAATGGAGCTCAGCAAGTCTACACTGTAACTTCCATGGGCGGAGCTTAAGCCTTTTCACAGAATCAAATTATGTCCTCATATTTCAAACAAATTTTCATATCTCTGGAACCATAAGGATTACAAAAGAAGTTTAAATGACAAACCCTTCAGCACAAATTATTTTTATAGTGGTAGTATTCTTTAGGTTCTAGGTCTTAAACCACATTTGATAAATCACAGTAAGCACAGTAACTATTACATTTGTAATATGATGTAAACAACTTACAATATCATAGCAACCACTCAAGTTCCACACATACTCTCAGCAGCATTTTATTCATCTAGCTGAGAGATTTCATATGAGCTAAGGGCTTCTGTCTGTGTTACTTGGTTGCTGAGATATTTAGAAAAATGTGAAAATAATATTTATACAAATTAATATCATAAAAACAACAATTAATACCTATTTATCTGAACTAGACAGAGGTCAAATATTAATGCAGTTGAGTTTACTATTGTGCAAGCTTTAAGATGAAATATTTAAAAACTTTGTACATAGCATGGTTTTGGAATTATTGATGCAAATATGAACAAGCAATATTTGATGCCTAGAGGCGTCAGTAGGAGTTAACTGCAGATTCGCCTGGAGGTGTCACTCAGATGTAATGAGTTAAGGCACAAGAGAATGAAAAACTTTGAGAGTAATGCTGTTCATGGAAAACTGATGTGATAAATGTCTATATGAGGCTCAAATCTGGCAAAAGTTAACAGTCCTGTTTCAACTGTGAATGAAGCTACAAGATTAAGGCCCAACATCAGAATCAAAATGCCCACAGCTAGCTTTTGCAAGTAATTCTACTTAGGGAGTTAGACATGCAGTATAATGTATACGGTATAATGTACAAGCAATGCTAAAATCTTGCAGCAATGCATTATCTTCCCACTACTGCAAAGGAAGCTACAAGACTAAGGTCCATGAAAAAAAACTAAAACAAATCCAAACATACCACTTTATTGTCTAAAACATAAATAATATGAAAAAGTATGAAAAAATGCATCACCGCACAGGTGAATATAAGCACTACCTGAAATACTTAAAACAGAATTTAAATAAAAGCCTCATTCTTCTGTTTGATGACAAGCTTGTTTTCCACATTAGGGCTTTCCATGCCTCTGAAAGTCTTGAATAAACTTCCTTAGGGGTGTAGCTCTGTGTTAAAGACAACACTTGCTAGAGGGGGCTCCAATAAAACAAAGACAATATTGGAGCTCTAGTCATATGTGCAAAATTTCAGAAACTTTAGCTTAATGTCTCTGCAGGGGCTGGGTCAGACAGAAAGAAAATGAAAGACAATAGTAAAGTAAACAGACAGGTACTGGAATGCAACTTTAAGGAGGTAGATGATAAACAGAATGTAAGGTTCTTTCAGTGAAATTTGAATATAAACAGACATAAAAGTACTAAAGTACAAGTCCTGGGGTAGAATTCACAGTACTGCCACTATCAAAATCCCTCCACAGATTAAGGAAAACACTATGCATACATTTACCAGTAAAGCTTTTCATGGAAAAAAATTGTATAATAAATTAATAAACGAGGCTCAAAACTGGCAGTACTTTACAGTTCTGACATAATTGTGAATGAAAGTATCAGTTCAAGGCATGAGACATGGTTCAAAATACAAATAGCAAGGTTTTACAAGTAATGTTACTTATGGAGATTGATGTGATGTACAGTACATAACTGATGGTGAAATTGTGCACTAATATGCAATTTTCCCACAACTGCAAATGAAACTACATGAATATGGTCCCAAAACATATAAAAAGGTATACAAATAACTTTTTTTGCTAAAAACATGAAGAAAAACAGAAAAGAACAGAAACATTTCACCACATAGATCACTATAAATGGCCTATATGTGATTGAATCAAATAAAGCCCTAACTGGAGCTCCAGTCTTATTGTTAGGATTTCTGAAAATTTAGCTTAATGTCTCAATGGGATGGAGCAGACACAAAAAAACAGGAAAAACAGTAGCAAAGTAATCAGAAAGCCATTGGAATTCAACTTGAAGCAGGTAAATGATATGTAGAATATCAGACTGCAGGAGGAAAAAAAGGAATATAATCATGTAAATGATAAACAGAATATAAGATTATTTCAGCAAAACTGGAATATGAGCAGCTGTAAAAGTACTGAAGCACAAATCCTGGAAGAGAATTTACAATACCATCACTACTACAATTCCATCACAGATCAAAGCACCAGAGTATGAAAAAATTAGCATTAATGCTATTTATGGAAACATTTTGTAATAAAAAGCTAAATCTGATGCAAAGCTGGCAGTACTTTACAGTTCTGCCATAACTTTGAATGAAAATACAACATTAAGGCTAAAGGCAGGGGTCAAAATACAAACATGAAGCTTTTGCAAGTAATTTTATTTATTGAATTAGATGTTCAGTATAATGTATAATTGATGCAAAATATTGTAGTAGCACACAACCTTCCCACATCTTCATTGAAGCTACAACATAATGGCTCCTGAATATATTTAAAACATTAAAAAACACAACTGTTTTTGCAAAAATATGGAAAACAGCAGAAAAGTACAAGTTTCATCACACAAGTCACTGTGGGTGCAACTTAAAATATTTAAAAAGAATTGAAATATTTTTTTTCTTCTCTTTTGATGAAAAGCTTAATTCCTCGCATTTCAGAATTCTTTACACCTCTGAGTCTTAAAAGAAGTTGGTTGTGGGTGGCTCCATGTTAAATATAGCAGATTTGCTCAGGATTGAGCTAATCAAGTGCAGCCAATATTGTAGCTTTATTCATATGATTATAATTTCCAAAACATTACCTTAAAGTATCAATGGAGCTTGGGCAGATGCAAGGAACAGAGGAAAAGCAGTAGCAAAGTAATGAGAAAGGCAATAGAATGCATCTTTAAGGAAGTGCTAGTAAATGATATGCAGAATATAAGATTCTAGCTGCAAAACTGGAATATAAGTAGCTGTAAAAGTATTGAAGCACAAATCCTGGAGCAAAATTCTTAATAATGCCCCTACTGAAATCTCACCACAGATTAAGGCACCACACAATGCAAAACATTGCTAATAATGCTCTTTATGGAAAAATGCTGTAATAAATGAATACATGAGGCTCAAAACTGGCAGTACTTCTCAGTCTTCCCATAACTGTGAATGCAACTATATAATAAAAAAACCCAGAAAGGGGTCAAATGCAAACAGCAAGCTTTTACAAGTAATCTTACTTATCAAGATGTATAGTGAACAAACAATGCTAAAATCTTGCAGTAATAAAAATCTTTCGACAACAACAAATTAAACTACAAGCCTATGTCCCTAGACCATACTAAAAATGAAAATAGAAAACTGTCTTTGCTAAAACATGAAAAAAAGCAGAAAAGTACAAAAACATTTCATCACATGGATCACTAGTAGTGCAACTTAAAATATTCAAGCAGAATTTAAATAAAATCTTTTTTCTTCCTTTTTGATGAAAAGCTTGTTTCTAATGCTTCTGGCCATTTTGTATCTCTCAGAGTCTTGAATAAAATACCTTAGATGGATATAGATCTGCGACAAATATAGAACATTTTTTTTAGAGAGAGAGACAATCAAATAAAAACAATATTGGAGCTCTAGTCCTATGATTAGAATTTCAGAAAGTTTAACTTAATGTTTCAATGGAGGCTGGGGCTGACATAAAGAACAGGTAAAAACAGTAGTAATGTTAGCAAAAAGGCACAGGACTGCAACTTGAAACAGGTAAATGATAAGCAGAATATTGGACTGTAGAGGCAAACATGGAATATACACAGCTGTAAAAGTACTGAAGCACAAATCTTGGAGCAGAATTCACAATAGTGCCACTACTGCAATCCCACCACACACTAAGGCACCAGACTATGCAGACATTTGCCAGTAGTGCTGTTTATGAAAAAATGTTGTAATTAAAGTCCAAATGAGGCTTAAATCTGACAGTATTTTACAGTTCAACCACAACTTCATAGGTTAGTACCTTCTGTGAATAAAACTACAAAATGAATGCCCGAGACAGGGGTCAAAATACAAACAGCTAGCTGTTATGAGTAATTGCACTTGTTGAGATAGAAATGTATAAACAATACTAAAATCTTGCAGTAATACACAACATTGCAACAACTGCAAATAAAGCAACAAAATGAAGTTCACAGAGCAAACTAAAATAAATTCAATCAGTTTACTTTTTGGCTGAAGCATAGAAAAAGGTAGAAAAGGAAAAGAAAGTATCACCACACTTGTAACTATTAGTGCACTTAAAATATTTAAGCAGAAATTAAATAAAAGCTTATTTTTTCCTTTTTGATGAGAAGCCTGTTTCTCACAAGCCAGAGCTTTCCACTCCTCTCAGGCTCTTGAATAAAAGACCATGGGTGGGTGTAGATCTCTACTAAATATAGCAGACTTGTTACAGATGGAATGAATCAAATAAAACCAATATTGGAGCTCTAGTCCTATGGTTAGAATTTTAGAAAATTTAGCTTAATATCTCAGTGGGGTGGGGCAGACACAAAGAACATGGCAAAACAGAAGCAATGTAAACAGAAAGGCACCACAATGCAACATGAATCAGGTAAATGATAAGCAAAATATCACGCTATAGCAGCAAAACTGGAATATAAACAGTTGTAAAAGTATTAAAGCTCAAATCCTGGAGCAGAGTTTATAGTACTGCCACTACTGCGATCCCACCACAAACTAAGGTATCATACAATGCAGACATTTGCCAGTAATGATCATTCTGGAAAGAATGTTGTAATAAATGACTAAATGAGGCTCAACAACACTTGGCAGTTCTGCCACAACTGTGAATGAAACTACAAGATTAGAATGCAAGACTGTGGTCAAATACAAACCACTAGCTTTTACAAGTAATTCTACTTATGAATATAGAAGTGGTCTATATTGTATAACATATAAATGATGCTAAAATCTTGCATTGATACATAATCTTCCCACAGCTGCAAAGGAAACTACAAGACTAATGTCCCAGAACAAAGTAAAACAAATGCAAGCTAATAACGTTTCTGGCTAAAACATGGAAATGACAACAAGTACACAAAAGTTATCATAACACATGTGAATATAAATACCACATAAAATTGTTAAGCAGAATTCATATAAAACCTTTCTTCTTCCCTTTTGATGAAAAGCTTGTTTCTGACACTTTGGGATTTTCCATGCCTCTGTTTTTTTTTTCAGTAAAAGACCTTGGATCAGTTAAAGCTGTGCCAAATATATCAGAATTGCTAGAGAGGGATCCAATTAAATAAAACAATATTGGACTTCCAGTCCCATGATTAGAATTTCAAAAAGTTTAGTTTAATGTCTCAATGGGGGTTAGGGCAGACACAAAGAATGGGCAAAACAATAGCAAAGTAAACAGAAAGGCACTGGAATGCAACTTGGAGCAGGTAAATGATAAGCAGAATATCAGACTATAGAATCAAATAGCTATAAAAGTACAGAAGTACAAATCTTGGAGCAGAATTGACAACAGTACCACTACTGGAATCCCATCACATGTTAAGGCACCAGACTCTGAGGACATTTGCCAATAATGCTGTTCATGAAAAAAAGGCTGAATCTAAATGAGGCTAAAATCTGGCAGTATATCACAGTTCTACCACAACTGTGAATGAAATTACAAGATTAATGCCATAGACAGGGGTCAAAATATAAACAGCTAGAATTAACAAGTAATTCTTATTGATGAAGAAGTACAATGTGATGCATAATGTATAAACAATGCTAAAATATTGAAGTGATACACAGTCATCCCACAACTGCAAATGAAGATGCAAGATGAAGTTTCCCGAGCAAACTAAAACAAATGCAAATCATCATCATCATCTTCTTTCGGCTGTTCCCATTAGAGGTCACCACAGCGGATCATCTGTTTCCATTTCTTCCTGTCCTATGCATCTTGCTCTGTCACACCAACCACCTGCATGTCCTCTCTCATCACATCCATAAACCTTATCTTAGGCCTTCTTCTTTTCCTGTAACCTGGTAGCTTCATCCTTAGCATCTTTTTCCCAATATACTAAGCATCCCTCCTCAGCACATGTCCAAACCAATGTAATCTTGCCTCTCTGGCTTTGTCTCCAAACCTTCCAACCTGGGCTGACCCTCTAATATACTTATTCCTAATCCTATCCACCCTCGTCACACCCAGTGCAAATCTTAATATCTTTAACTCTGCCACATCCAGCTTAAACTCCTGCCTTTTTTGTCAGTGCCACTGTCTCTAACCCATATAATATAGCTGGTCTCACTACCCTCTTGTAGACCTTCTCTTTCACTCTTACCAGTACTCGTTTGTCACAAATCATTCTTGACACTCTTCTAAACCCACTCCATCCTGCCTGTACTTTCTTCTTCACCTCTCTTCCACACTCAACATTACTCTGAACTATTAGTTTACATTTTTGTCTAAAGGACTGAAACAAAAGTAAAAAAAGAAGTATTGCCACACTATTAGTGCACTTAAAATATTTAAGCAAAATTTAAATAGAAGCATATTTTTCCCTTTTCACCAGAAGCCTGTTCTCACACTTTGGGTCTTTCCACACCTCTCAAACTCTTGAATAAAAGATCATGAGTGGTTATAGATCTATATTAAATATAGCAGACTTGCTACAGAAGGATCAAATCAAATAAAGGCAATATTGGAGCTCAAGTCCTGTGGTTAGAATTTCAGAAAAATTAGTTTGGTTTCTCACTAGAGGTGGGGCAGACACAAAGAACAGGAGAAAAAAAGTAGCAAAGTAGACAGAAAGGTACTAGAATGCAACATGAAGCAGGTAAATGATAAGTGGAATATCAGGCTGCAGCTGCAAACATGAATGCAATAAGTAACTGAGGCTCAGATATGGCCAAGGTTGACAGTTCTGCCACAACTAACTGTGAATGAAACTGCAAGGTTAAGATTCAAGAACAGGATGAAAATATAATCACCCAGTTTTTACAAATAATTTTACTTATGGAGATAGAAGTGCAATATAAGGTATGATGTATAAAGTATAATGTATAAACAATGTTAAAATTTTGCAGTAATAAATAATCTTCCCACAGCTGCAAAGGAAGCTATAAGACTAAATAAGGTCCTAGAACAAACTAAAACAAATGTAAACAGATAACTTTTCTTGGCCAAGCAAAAAAAAAATCACCACACAGGTGAATATAAGTTGAAAATTAAGTGCAACCTAAAGTATGTAATTAGAATTCAAATGAAAGTTTTCTTCTTTCCATTTACTGAAAAGCTTTTTTCTCACATATTGGGTCTTTCCACAACACTAAGTCTTGAATAAAAGACATTGATGTGTGTAGCTCATTGTTAACTATGGCAGTCTTGCTAGAGAGAGATACAATCAAATGAAGACAATATTGGTGCTCTAGTCATATGGAAAGAATTTCACAAACTTTAGCTTACTGTCTCAATGGGGATGGTGGCAGGCATTAACAACAGGGTAAAATTAGCAAAGTGAACAGAAAGGCACTGCAATGCACCCTTAAGCAGTTAAATGATAAGCAGAATATAAGATTCTTGCAGGAAAACTGGAATATAAGCTGCTGTAAAAGTACTGAAGCACAAATCCTGGATGACAATTCACAGTACAGTAACTACTAAAATTTCAACATGGATTAAGGCACCAGACTATGTATTTATAAGTAACATTTTATATGGAAAAATGCTGCAATAAATGACTAAATGAGCTTCAAAACTGGCAGTACTTCACTGCTCTGCCATAACTGTGAATGAAAATGCAACATTAAGGCCCCAGACAGAGGTACAGAGGCAAAAATATACACAGCTAGCTTTTTCATGTAATTTACTAATTTAGATAGAAGTGCAGTACAATGTACAATCTACAAACAATAATCTTGCAATAATACACAATCTTCCCACAACTGCAATTGAAGCTACAAGGTGAAGGCCCCAGAACAAACTAAAACAAATGCAAAAGCATGGAAAATTTCGAAAAGAAAAAAAACTCTTACCACACCTCTCAGAGTCTTTAATAAAACAGCCTGGTTAGGTATAGATCTGTGCTAAATATAACAGGTTTGCTACAGAGTAATCCAATAATATAAAACCAATATTAGAGCTCTATTCCTATGATAAGAATTTCAAAAGAATTAGCTTCTCAATGGGGTTGGGGCAGCCACAAAGAACAGGGGAAACAGACAATAGCAAAATTAAACAGAAAGCCAATAGAATGCAATTTAAAGCTTCTAAATGATAAGCAGAATATCAGACTGTAGCAGCAGCAAAAAAAAAATCTAAACAGCTGTAAAAGCACTGAAGCACAAATCCTAGAGCAGAATTGACAGTATTGACACTACTGCAATCCCACCACAAACTAAGGCACTAGATGAACCAGAAATTTGCCAGTAATGAATTGATGAGACTCAAATCTTGCAAAGGTTCACAATTTTACCCCAACTATGAATGAAACTACAAGATTAAGGCCCAAGATTGGAATCAAAATACTAACAGGTAGCTTTTACAAGTAATTCTACTTATGGAGATAGAAGTGGAATGTTATTTATAAACAATGCTAAAATCTTGTGGAAACACATAATATTCCCACAACTATAAAGGAAGCTAGATGACTAAGGTCCCAGAACAAACTAAAACAAATGCAAACAAAATCTCTTTTAGCCAAAACATGGAAAAAAGAAAAAGTATCATCACACAGGTGAATATAACAACAAAAATATTTAAGCTCAAATGAGGCTCAAACCTGGCAAAACTTCACACTTCTGTCATAAGTGTGAATGAAGCTACAAGATTAAGGCCAGGCCATAGACAGGGATTAAAATACAAACAGCAAGCTTTTCCATGCAATTTTACTTAATGAGATAGATGCACAGTATTGTATATAATTGATACAAATGAACCTACAAGACTTGAGTCCAAGAACATATTAAAAATGAGAATAGATAACTGTTTTTGGTAAAACATGGAAAAAAGCAGAAAAGAACAAAACAATTTCACCACATAGATCACTATAAATGCAACTTAAAATATTTAAGGAGAATTTAAATAACTATTTTTCTTCATGTTTGATGAAAAGGTTGTTTCTCATACTTTGGGGCTTTCCACAACTCTCAGTCTTGAATAAGAGCCCCTGGGTGAGTGTAGCTCAATGTTAAATATAGCAGGCTTGCTAGGGAGGGATCTAATCAAATAAGACAATATTGGAGCTCTAGTCTTATGTTTAGAATTTCAAAATCCTTGTCTTAAAGTCTCAATAGAGGTTGTAGTAGACACAAAGAACAGAGGAAAATCAGCAGCAAAGTAAAGATAAAGTCAGTATAATACATCTTTTTAAACAGGTAAATAATAAACAGAATATAATATTCAAGTAGCAAAACTGGAATATAAGCAGCTGTAAATGTTTTGAAGTACAACTTCAGAAAAAGAATTGACAGTACTACCACTACTGAAATTCCACCACAGATTAACTCATTACATCTGAGTGATGCCTCCAGGTGCATATGCAGTTAACGCCTGCTGATGCCTCAGGGCATCAAATGTTGCTTGTTCATATTTGAATCAATAATTCCAAAACCATGCTATGTACAAGGTTTTAAAAGATTTCATCTTAAAGCTTACACAATAGCAAACTCAACTGCATTAATATTTGGCCTTTGTCTATTGCAGGTAAATAGATTATTAACTGTTTTTATTATGATATTAATTTATATAGATATAATATTCACATTTTTTAAATATTCCAACAACCAAGTAACACAGACAAAACTCCTTAGCCTAATATGAAAGCTCTCAGCTAGATGAATAAAATGCTACTAACAGTATATGTATAACTTGAGTGGTTGCTGAGATATTCTAAGTTGTTTACAAAATATTACAAATGTAGTAGTTACTGTGTTTACTATGACTTATAAAATTCAGTTTAAGAGTTAGAACCTAAAGAAGGCTACCACTATAAAATTGTTTGTGCTGAAGAGTTTGCCATTTATACTTCTTTAATAACTGTTATGGTTCCAGAGATATGAACATTTGTTTGAAATGATAGGACATAATTTGATTGTGTGAAAAGGCTTAGGCTCCACGCATTGGAAGGTATAGTGCAAACTTCCTGAGCTCCATTGGATTGAATGAGTTAAAGCTCCAGACTATGCAGACATAAGGGTCAGAATAAAAACAACTGTCTTTTTCAAGTAATTCAACTTATGGAGATAGCAGTGCAGAATAATGTAAAAAAGATGCTAACATCTTGCAAATACAGTCTTTCCACAACTGAAAAGGAAACTACAAGGCTAAGGTTCCAGAACAAACTAATACAAATGTAAACTGATAATGTTTTGGCTAATGCATGAAAAAAGTGAAAAAAAATACAAACATACAAAAATTTGTAGCCACACAGGTCACTATAAATGAAACATAAAATATTTAAATAGAATTTAAAAAAAGCTCTTTTCTCTCCTTTGATAAAAAGCTCGTTTCTGACACTTTAGGGCTTTCCACACCTATCAGTGCCTTGGATAGAACACCCTGGTTGAGTGTAGCTATGTGCTAAATATAGCAGACTTGCAAAAAAGTGATCCAAATAAAGCCAATATTAGTGCTCAAATCTTATGGTTAGAATTTCAGAATCTTTAGTTTAATATCTCACTGGGGGAAGGGGCAGGCAAAGTTAACGGGAAAAAACAGTAGCAAAATAAACAGGTATTACAATGTAACTTTAAGCAGGTAGATTATACGCAGAATATAAGGTTTTTACAGCAGAACTAAAATATTAGCAACTATGAAAGTACTGATGTAAAATCCTAGATCATAATGCACAATACTGCCACTACTATAATCCCACCATTGACTAAGGCACCATATTATGCAGAAATTTACCAGTAATGTTGTTTATGGAAAAACATGCTGTAATAAATGAGTGAGACTCATATCTGGCAGTAGTTTACAGTTCTGCAGAACTGTGAACTGGACTACAAGATTAAGGCCCAATACAGGGGTCAAAATACAAACAACTAGCTTTTACAAGTAATTCTATTTTTTGAGATAGATGTGCAGTATAATGTATAAATAATGCTAGATATCTTGCAACTATACACAATCTCACTACAACTGCAAATGAAGCTACGAGATTAAGGTCTGAGAACAGACAAAATAAAATGAAAACAGATATACAGATATCTGTTTTTGGAGAAAATATGGAAAAAAACAGGAAATATCATTACACAGGTCATAATAAGTGCAATTTAAAATATTTACCATTATTTAAATAAAAACTTATTTCTTCACTTTTGATGAAAAGCTTGTTTCCCTACACTTCAAAGCTTTCAACAACTCTCAGAGTCTTGACTAAAAGACCCTGGGTGGGTGCAGCTCTGCTCTAAATGTAGCAGAATTGGTAGAGAGGGATACAATCAAATAAAGACAATATTATAACTCTAGTCCTATTTTAATAATTTAAAAAGTTTACCTTACAGATCGGTGCAGGAGCTCAAGCAGGCAATATGTCTGCCGTGTGATCCAGGAACAGCCTGCAGAGGCTCCTGCACTAATCCTGCATGGACTAAGCCCTTGTATGCAAATCACCCCATTTGCAGGAGAAATCTATGCAAATGAGGTGATTTTGCAATCCAGAAAGCTTGCAACCATCTGTGCAGGACTAGTGCTATCTGCAGAAATGTACTCGGTTAGTAACCAAGTTCATTTCTGCAAAATCCAAAAATGGAGCTGTGACAGCTCTAAATAAAGGCTGCATATCATGTAGTAAGCATGCCAATGGCCAAGTATAAGGCCATGGGCATTGCAAACAGTAAAAAACCCCACAAAAATCAACTTTTATTTTTTTTAGCCGATCTCGGCTGTTTAAGCATAGGGCAGCGGCTCGCAAATGGGATCGGGGGGAAAATAACAAAATGAAACTAAATTATGCAATCTAGCTAAAATCAATATTCTGCCATGCAGGTCAATGGCAGGCAGAAGACAACATGGCCAGTGAGTAGTGGTTGCTAAGAGGGGGGGGGCTCAGTGTGAAACATGTAACTATGCATTAGCAGGCAATCCTGTGCAAATGAGGGTAAGGATAGTGAATCTCAGTTTTCCCCAGCATGTGAGTCAGGTCCCAACAGTGTAAGAGTAGGAATAACTTGGTGCAAGCCTAGGAGTTAGGTGACATCATGGAAGTGTGTGTCAGGCATACTGTAAGCAGATTGGAGCCCTGTGGCGTGGGTTTGCTCCTAGCTTAGCACAGCTAAGCTGGGGGGGGGGGTTTCTAAACCTGCCTAGCACTCTTTACAAAGCCTAAGCGGGTGTGGGTGTCGCGCACCGGGTTTTACAGGAAGAAAAAAAGAAGTTAAACCAGGAATAGCAGCAGTGTACACATGTGAGCACTCTGTTTGTGGGGTGCGCACCTAGGCTTAAACAGGAAGGCAATGGGAAGGGAAAACAGCAGTAGGAAGGAAATCAAAGAGAACTTTCTTAGCTGGCAGGTGAAATGCATCAGAATCAGCCAATTACACAGGCAGCAGCCCAGCCCAGAACACTACTATAAACTATGCAAACACCTTCCCCCTCTGTTTTTTCCCACACTCTACACCACTGGTGTAAACAAATGGGGAACTTTTAACACTTCAACCATAGGATACAAGGTTATCACAAAACGCCAACTTTAATGAACGAAGCTTTCGGGTACTCTACCCTTCATCAGCATATATAAACATATTCTAACAACATTTATATAGAGGTTCAATTAATGTCACATGTTTACACCAGCCACTAAAATCACATTAATAAAATTTATATAAGGCTATTTAGTTTTAAAACGTGCCATACATTATATTCTGCGTTTTAAAACACAATAATGTCCATTTAAGCCATAAAACTAAAATAAAAACGTTAAAAATGTTCAAAATATGTATTTATATAAATTCTAAGCAAATCTATTCATCATAAGTTATCATACTGTCGTTTCACTAACACTGGTTTTATACTAATGGCGTTGTTAAGGCCAGGATTCACATCTGCCTGCAGTCTTATTATCCATTGTAACTCCCTAACTTCCAAGGCATTATTTAGATCACCACCCCTTACACCCAAGTCAACTGTGTCTATGCATCTAAATTTAAATCTATGTGTAGTTTCTTCCATAATATGCTTATATAAACCGTTAGTTTGAATTTTTCTATTAATTTCTGACTTATGCTCGACCACACGATCTCTGAGTCTTCTAATTGTCTTACCCACATAGAATTTTTCAGTTATTGCAGGTGGCAAGGTATACTAATTGAGATGTATTACAAGTTGCTCTGCATTTAAAAATATAACTAACATTACTTATCGGGTGTCTAAAGGGTTCATTAGATTGTAAAATATCATCACAACAGCTACAATTGTAGCATTTATAAGTTCCTAGTTTAGTTTGTGATGTACATACTTGTTTAAAAAAATCCTTGTAACACAAGATGTTTTTTAATGATTGTTGATTTCTATAAGCAAAGCTAGGTTTAGATCCTGCTATTTTCTGTATTTCCGGCATTGCCATTAGAATTGGCCAGTTTTTTTCTATTATTTTACAAATCACACCACTATATCCATTATATGTGGTTACATATCTAACTTCATCATTTTTTGTCATTTTTTGTACTGTTATTAAGGTTGATTCCCCACATACTGTGGAATTAAATACTGGTTTATATTCATGATTTCTACCTTTATTTATTTCTTTCTTTTGCAAATATTGTCCTTTATTACTGGGAAAAGAACTATATATTGAATGATTCGAATGACCTAAATAAGTATGTAAAATGTTATGCAAGATTTGTTGATGATTGTTTTTTTGTCTGGGAGGGGACTGAATATGAATTAAATAGCTATTTGGCTTATTTGAATAGTACTACACCATTTTTTAAATTTAAAATGAGTTATTCATGTCAAAATATAACGTATTTAGATGTAGAGATTTATATAAAAAATCAGAAACTTGAAACTAGGATACATAAAAAAGACGTACAAGTGATGTGGTACTTGAAAAGAACTAGTATGCACCTGACACATATCTACAGGGGCATAGTAAAGTCTCAATTTATAAGAGTGAGTAGGTTGACAACTGAAGATGAATTATATAAAAAAGAAGTACAAGAAATGAAAAAGGAATTTAAGAATTGTGGATACTCAGATATCATGATAGACAAATGTATTGAGGAAATAAATAAAGGTAGAAATCATGAATATAAACCAGTATTTAATTCCACAGTATGTGGGGAATCAACCTTAATAACAGTACAAAAAATGACAAAAAATGATGAAGTTAGATATGTAACCACATATCATGGATATAGTGGTGTGATTTGTAAAATAATAGAAAAAAACTGGCCAATTCTAATGGCAATGCCGGAAATACAGAAAATAGCAGGATCTAAACCTAGCTTTGCTTATAGAAATCAACAATCATTAAAAAACATCTTGTGTTACAAGGATTTTTCTAAACAAGTATGTACATCACAAACTAAACTAGGAACTTATAAATGCTACAATTGTAGCTGTTGTGATGATATTTTACAATCTAATGAACCCTTTAGACACCCGATAAGTAATGTTAGTTATATTTTTAAATGCAGAGCAACTTGTAATACATCTCAATTAGTATACCTTGCCACCTGCAATAACTGTGTAAAATTCTATGTGGGTAAGACAATTAGAAGACTCAGAGATCGTGTGGTCGAGCATAAGTCAGAAATTAATAGAAAAATTCAAACTAACGCTTTATATAAGCATATTATGGAAGAAACTACACATAGATTTAAATTTAGATGCATAGACACAGTTGACTTGGGTGTAAGGGGTGGTGATCTAAATAATGCCTTGGAAGTTAGGGAGTTACAATGGATAATAAGACTGCAGGCAGATGTGAATCCTGGCCTTAACAACGCCATTAGTATAAAACCAGTGTTAGTGAAAGGACAGTATGATAACTTATGATGAATAGATTTGCTTAGAATTTATATAAATACATATTTTGAACATTTTTAACGTTTTTATTTTAGTTTTATGGCTTAAATGGACATTATTGTGTTTTAAAACGCAGAATATAATGTATGGCACGTTTTAAAACTAAATAGCCTTATATAAATTTTATTAATGTGATTTTAGTGGCTGGTGTAAACATGTGACATTAATTGAACCTCTATATAAATGTTGTTAGAATATGTTTATATATGCTGATGAAGGGTAGAGTACCCGAAAGCTTCGTTCATTAAAGTTGGCGTTTTGTGATAACCTTGTATCCTATGGTTGAAGATCTTTGACTCCTACTAGTATATTGAGAGAACTTTTAACACTCACAACAGCAAAATTATAGGGGCTGCAATAGCTATCATACAACAACTTGTGGAAGAGGCTGAGGGTGGTGAGGATGTGAATGGTGTCGACCAACCCACAGTGAGGAGACAGAGAAGAGTGTACAGACCCAGGGTAACCTACCAGGGGCTACATGAGCTGGAGATAGTGGAGCACTATAGGGTGGACAGGGACATCCTACAGCAAATTGTTGAGCTGTGCCGGCCACGCCTGACACACAGAACTAACAGAGGGGAACCCATACCAGTGGGTATTAAGGTATGTGTAGGCCTATGAATACTAGCTACAGGTACCTTCCAAAGGCCAATTGGGGATATGATGGGGATTTCACAGGTATCAGCATCCAGGGTACTCCACCAGTTCCTGAATGCCATGTCAGCACATGTCGTGAGCACGTATATTTTCCCAACACCCGTGAGGCATTGGCCAGCAATATGCAACTGTTCCACCAAATAGCAGAACACCCTGAGGTAGTGGGTGCTATAGACTGCACGCACATAAGCATCAAAGCACCACCTGGTGAGCAGGCTAGGGTCTACATCAACCGCAAGGGCTTCCCCTCCATCAACTGCCAGGTTGTGTGTGATGTCCAGTGCATAATAATAAATGTGTGTGCTGGCTGCCCTGGAAGCTATCACAATTCCCACATTTGATATCACACAGCTGTACCAGAGATTTGCCAATGGGGACATCCCTGATGGTCACCTAGTGGGGGGTGCTGGATATGCACTGGAGCCGTGGCTGATGACACCCATCAGAAATCCACACACACCCAAACAAGGACTCCATAATGAGGCACATGCACAGACCAGAATTATAGTACATTGTGTCTTTGGGATGCTCAAGTCATGGTTCCAGTGCCTGGACACATCCATTGTCACCAGCTACATGTACCCAAATTGTGCTTGTATGTGCCATACTACACAATATGATCCTGCAGAAACAGTTGCAGCAGGGACAGCACAGGGCAGGGCCACACAGCCCCCCACCATTGCCAAGGCCTGCAAGGCACAGAGTGACTCAGAGGAGGAACAACCTGAGCCTGCTCCAGTAGGCAGAAGGAGGCATGCCCAGTATGCCCTGGCCTTGGCAAAGAGGCAACACATATCACATACACTGAGACAAGAGGGACCCAGGGAATAACACCTCTCTCTGACTCTCACATACAGTAAAAGGGATGCCAAATATTACACTACCTGTGCTTAACCATGTGTAGGGAGTGTACTATGTGCATCCGACATAGGCAGCCCTGCAACACCACCCTCAATACTGGGACACCCACAAGGTAAGTGACTCACACATGCCAGTCAGGGGGGTTCACATACCCAACAACAGTCACAGCCAGCAGGACAGGTATAGACAAACACAACCAAAGGCTGTGCTATGGCCTCTGAATGAGGCCTATGTGTAACCTCCCCCCCAGGCCTACACAGGCAGACTACAGCAGGCCAGGCAGTGGGATGTCAGTTCTGAAAGGTAGGAAGTCAGAAACTAATATGTAGGTAATTAAAAGCTAAGATCTGTAGTGCTCTGGTATGCCTCTAGTCAGCACGATAGGTAAGACTACAGACTGAAATGGAGTACCCGACATACCAGTACAGTCCTAGCAAATGTGTACAAGTGTCAGGTGTTCCCCCCCATCCTATGTAGAAATGTAGTAACAGTCAGGTGTGCCCTACCAATCCTGTGTAGAAATGTAGAAATAGTCAGGTGTGCCCCCCATCCTATGCAGAAATGCAGTAACAGTCAATGCCAAATGATCGACAGATACCCTGCAGAGACAGCACGCTACCTGTAGGTGTACAACACAAAGGTCAGCACTGCAGTACAAACTACCTGGACTCGATCCACACATTCTGTAGAGATGGCCATACTGGGCATGCCCACACACTTAGAGAAATGAAGGCAATGTCAGTCAACAACATACTGAAAGGTCATACTGGGCATGCTCAAACACTTAAACACATGAAGGCCATGTCTATAAACACCAGTGGACCAGACATAACTGGGAGCCACAGATGTTATAGCAGACACTCCTCAGTATGCACCACTCATACTTTGCACACACAGTGGATAGGAATACAGACATATATGTAAGGACAGCACACTATAATAAGCCAAAGGTAGATGTACATAGATGTGTGGAAGAGGGTGACTGTGACAAGGAGCCATTCAGGTCTGTCCCACCCAGCACACAGCCAAAGGGCCACAACTACATGAGAGTCAGATGTCACTCACTGCAGATACTAGCCACCGGTATCTGTCAGCATTACAGAGTATGCGGTGCATGTGCCAGCTGTGCAACATGACTGTTCAAGGAAGTAGTCATCTAGAAGCTGTATACATGTACCTGTGAAATATGACCCAGGTTGTCCCTGCATGTGGCATGTCAACCCCTACATGAATGGGTTATGGACCATGCACACACATTGCCCTCCCATAGCCCCACTATGACAAGCATGCTGAGGTCATCCACTGTGAAATACACCTTTGGGAGAGTTTTTAGCTCAGTAATCTCTGTGGCCCATCCCATAACTGCGTACTGCTGTAGTGTGATAAACCAGTTAGGAAGGAGTTATAACCCCAGCTTTGGCAAATGTGAGCGTGTTTGTCTGTCTGTGTAGAAAGCAATGTTTTTTAGAGTAGTCACACCCCCTACAATTTAAATGCTCTACTTTGGTAAGGCTGCTGATGTTATCCACCTAGAAATACACCTCTGGGAAAGTTGTATTCCAGTAATCTCTGTGGTGTATCCCATAGCTGTGTACTGCTGTCATGTGATAAAATATTTAGGTAGGTGTTCTAACCCCAGCCTTGATGTTTGTATGTGTGTGCGTGTGCAGAAAGCAATGCTTTTTAGGGTAGTCACACCCCATACAATTTAAATGCTCTACTTTGGTAAGGCTACTGATGTCATCCACCTAGTAATGCACCTCTGGGAAGGGTGTACCCCAGTAATCTTTGTGGTGTGTCCCATGACTGCATACTGCTGTAGTGTGATAAAATCGTTTGGTAGGAGTTCTAAACTCAGCCTTGGCAACTGTGCATCTGTGTAAAAAGTAATGCTTTTTAGGGTAGTCACACCCTCTACAATTTAAATGCTCTACTTTGGTAAGGCTGCTGATGTCATCCACCTAGAAATACACCTCTGGGAAGGTTGCATCCCAGTAATCTCTGTGATGCATCCCATCACTGTGTACTGCTGTGGTGTGATAAAATAGTTACATGAGTTCTAACCTCAGCCTTAGTAACTGTGTGTGTTTGTGTGTGTGTATGTCTGCCCTGTCTGTGTAGACAGCAATGCTTTTTAGGGTAGTCACACTCCATACAATTCATATGCTTTACTCTGGCAAGGCTGCTGATATCATCCACCTAGAAATACACCTCTGGGAAGACTGTATCCCTGTAATCTCCATAGCGCTTGCCCTAACTGCATACTGCTGTAGTGTGATATCGACTCCTGTTAGGAGTTCTATACCCGCACATGTCTGTTGTGGATGTTTTGCATGTGTTTCAATGTCTGTGTAGAGAGCAATGCATTTTAGCCTAGTCGCACTCAGTACATGTCAAATGCCCTACTTTGGCAATCCTGCTGATGTCATTCATTGTGAAATATGCCTTTGGGGAAGGATATCTCCAGTAATCCCCACGGTGTGTTCTATAACAGCTCCATGCTGTAGTGCGATATTGAACTCTGTTAGGAGTTCTATACCCACACATGTCAGTTGTGGGTGGATTGTGTGTGTGTCACTGTCTGTGTAGGGAGCAATGTATTTTAGCCTAGCCACACTCACTACAATTCGAATGTCCTACTTTGGCAATTCTGCAGATGTCATTCAATGTGATATACACCTTTGTGGAAGGAGTCCTACAGTAATCTCTGTGGCGTGTACTATAACTGCATAGTGCTGTAGTGTAAAAAACTAGTTAGGTAGGGGTTCTACTCCCAGACATGACAGGTGTGTGTTTGTATCTCGTATTGTGTGAGTGTGTGATACCTGGGCCCAATGGGGAGTGGGTTTTGCAAATTTCTTATATGGTGGCCCTAGTATATATCACAATGTCCACTGTACAGAGATAACAGATGTGGGCTAGCTGTGAGGCTGGAGTGCAAATCCATACCCATACATGTGACATCAAGGCCAGGCAATCACAGTTAGCAACCCCAGTATTACCTAGAGCACACTCTCAACCCATATCTCATACACACACACACATGCCGAGGCAACAACCAATATGTGTGTAGTACACTGCATATTGGTCACTGAAAGTAACTATGGAGTGATTGCAGTGGCCTACAGAGGGCATGGCACCCTGTTCATCTGTCCAATAGGCACATGCATGCAGACAGTGCATGTTCCCCACTGGACACCTGAAACACCTGTGGTGCCATCACATGTGACCCACAAAGGACATACCATGCCTGAAAACATGCTCTGTATGGACAGATGCCACTGACACTAGGGAATGCCATTAGCATGCTATCAATGTAGGTGCAGGATTAACCTGCGGTCCATTACCAGTTCCTACCACAGGTGGCCAAGACTGGCACATCTGATGATAATCTGTGTACACAACATGGGCCTGAAACCCCAGGTACATTTTCCCATGTCACTGTACATGCATGTGGGAGGTATGCACATCCAAGACACCGTCCAAGGAACACATACATTGTAAGTGATGCACAGCATTGGCCACATGCAATAGTCACCCAGGTGACCGGATGGTGGATACAATACCCACCTGTGTGGGCAAATGCAGAAACCACAGCCCTGAGCCACAATGCAGACCATTGTCATGTGGCCTGATGTGAAGGTTTTCCCATCACCTAGCCTTGTATAGCAGTCTGGCACAGTCAACCACCACATACCTGTGCAGAAATGCACCCATGCATGTCAGTACTGGCACCCTGTGTGTTTGTGTGTGGGTTGTATGATGCATATGATCACATCAACACTCACTACAACCACCAGTGGCATACTGAAGCATGCTGTCTGATGTTAGACACCTCCCCGTACCCTTTATAACCTCCATATGAGCTGTGTGGTGCATGTGATACTTGCACAGTAATGTCTTATGGCAATCTCACTAGTGATGAGCTGTATCCTTGGCCCTGCCAAATGTGTGCGCCCCTGTGAGAGTGTGGCTGTGTTGATGATGGCACCTGTTCATGTGGACACACACGTGTACTTCACCTACTGTATAGCTACCACATCCCTGTTGCAGATGTCACTCATCATCACATATATGTTCTGAGGACTCCACAACAGGTAACCTATGTGGTGCATCCAATAACTGCACAGGACTGTGATAGCACTTTATAGTTGTCAGGGGTTTGATACCCTGTGCTGGTAGGTGTGTGACTGTATGTTACCATATTGGCTTACATGTTTGTAGGGCCATACACACACACATGTCCCATACCACAGACAGGCATCAGAGCACACTGTGTAGTCACCCAGTATATGTAGGGTTAGTGTGTGAGTTGCACATATGAGGATGGTGGTGAACAGATAGTCCATATACTGTAATATTATGATAGCTTACCATATGTGGCTGTGGCTGTGTTCACATTCGTTGTGGCTTATGCACTTCCACACAGGTGCATTTTACCCTGTGCTGTGACATGCCTGTAAAGCCTGCTATATATGCAGGTACATGTGCATTCCCTCATAGGAGATGTAGGCCAGTGTTGAGTCAGTCTGCCTGTAGCCTACACAGTGCTGTGTTACATGTCTAGCAGCTTAGTGTACTTACCCAGTGAGAAGTCATGTGCAGATACTTGCCAGATGTACTGCTGCCGGGCCTCCCTTAACAGTCATGTATGTCAGACGGAGCAGTAGGATGCTATACAGATGTATGTCTATATCTAGTGGGTAGTATGTGGCCAATGCACCTCTGTACCAGCAGTTATTATGTGTCAGGAAAGACAGGGGTGTGTGAATGCATAACCTATGGGGGCGAATGTATACCTGTCGTTATGTGTTATACCCATCTACATGGCTGTTAACATCCATATAGTCAGGCTTGGTCCACATGCTCTGCACTAAGGAGTTCTGTGTATACCTCTGGACTGCACAGAGTGTGTCAGAATGTCCACATCTATTGGCCAATATC